>NC_143537.1:7375108-7593858 GCF_031878675.1 Megascapheus bottae | reverse complement strand
TTAATGAAAAAAGTAATTGAATCAAGGATGCTAAGAATTACGATGAGGGTGGTGCCTACAAGCACAGGAACATATGTCAGAAAAAAATAGTTTTCTTTTAGAGCCAAGGAACTCCCTGAGGAATGACATTTAAATATACTATTACCTATTAAGTAATATATTATCTAACTGCATATAATCTATATGATGTACTAAATAATGCATATATATTATACTTTTGTGTTATAGAACATGATCTATATACTCATAATATATGATATATTAATTACAATAATGCAGTTTTAATTTATAGCTTTAACTTATATTTCTTCATATATATGAAGCATTCTGCTTTCATGTTAATTAATTTCCAGGCTCTTGGGACAAGGCAGAATTGTTTTCTGTTTCCTAAGGGAACCAGCTAAACTATCTTGAGTTCATCTCTCTATGTCTAGGCCTTTCTAGCTTACTCTAAATTCCATGGGAAAAGAAGAGCTAAAACCTGGAAGATTTGACCAGGAATAGCAGGGGTCATATTTACATTGGTTGACTAAAGTCAGTTTTGCCCTGTTTTCTAGAAGTCTCCTATTCCTTCACTTTCTACTTGCAAGAGAGTATCTTCTAGCCTCCCACAGATTTCAGAGGGGATTTGTGGCCCCCTGTTCAGCTTTAGGTTTGGTAGTTAAAAACCAGAAGCAATAATTTGTTAGCATATTCAGAGGCATAATTTCTACCTGCCACTAACTTGTGTGCCTTACACAAGAATCCTATTGTACATTCGTTTGACTGTATGTGGTTGCTTCTCTCTCTTCCATCCTGTGTGTGTGTGTGTGTGTGTGTGTGTGTGTGTGTGTGTGTGTGTGTGTGTGTGTGGTGGGGAAGGAAATGCCTCTGAAAGCCAACAAATGCATACAGTAAATACACCTGAATGATTTGAACTCCCAGTTGGGCACTGAGCTGGTTGTCCCATGCAGCCTGGTTTCTTCCTGGTAACATTTTGGGACAGCAGATTCTCAGTATGCTTTACTTTCTCTGACTCTGTCTCTCTCGTGTGTTCTTGATATTGAACTAAATTTCCTTCTTTTGTGGTGTGTGTTGACTATTAAATTACTCCCTGTTGGGTTTTCTTCAAGATCTTCAGACACGATGCAGAGGTTCACAGGATGGCACAAAGGCTGTAACCCTATCAGTAAAACATGTATTATGTCCTTACCTTCAGGTTGAACTGGACTATGTATTATGACCAATCACTGTCTTTATTTCCCCACATGATTTTGCTTTTCCTGCTGGGCTGACCTAAGTCAATTACTCTTTTTTTCCCTGAGACATTGTTAGTCTTCATTCACAGACCAAAAAAAAATTAATACTTTCCTCGAGGAAAATTACTGCCTCATGCTGAAACAGTTGCATTTTCTACGAGTCCTGGAATACCCTCCCCAGGGGAGACTTAGAGATGAAGGTCTAGATCTCCTAAAAAATGCACCCCCAGAGATTGTGCTCAGAAAATCACCATTGTTCTCCCTTCTATTCTTGATAAGGGATATGAATTAGTAATACTGATATTATTCTTTTACGTATTCAATAAGTACATGTCTGGAGTATCTACTTGGGTGGCAGGCACACAGTAACTCGCACAGACAAGATGTCTGCCCTTATAGAAATAACATTTCAAGGGTGGAAATAGCCAACAAACCACCACTAAAAACCATGTTTGATGAACAGGGGAAAGTGCTGAGCTGGGATTTAGGAAGGAACAGGGAACATGGTGGGTGTGAGTGTGGAAATGGGAGATGAGATGGCGAATCTGGTATGTCTCTAGAGGAAAAAACTCCTCTTAGAGATTTCCGGCAAGGAGAACAGTAAGCACAGAGGCTGGGTGTATTCAGAGACTATGAAGATGAAGATGGCAGGAACTCAGGGAGCTGGGAGAGTGGTGGGAGGGGCATGCAGTGGTGAAGGGTGTGGTGTTTGCTGTGGAAGTCTGGGTGTGGGTAGCTCTCTGCAATCAGCTACTGAAGGTTTTGAGCAGTGTCCTACGGTCTCTCTCTTCTGTCTAGTAATATGTTGAAAAGGAAGGAATATTTTATCCTCTTCAAATAATTTGTGGGTGCTTTTTACTACTAAACTAAAATTTTCTAGGAGGAGTTTCATTGCATGTTGATGCATGAGTTTTTATCTTTGAGCTGCTAACTGAAAACCTATTTTGCACATTACCCATGTCTCTACCCTTTTTTTTGTCAGTTGTGGGGCAGGGCTTGGGAGCTAGCTATCCCTGGGCCAATTTGTACTGAGGCTAGCACTCTACCACAGTACCACTTCTGGCTTTGAGTGGTTTATTCATTTCTGAGTGGTTAAGTCTCCCAGGGACTTTTCTTCCCTAGGCTGGCTTCAAACTGCGATCTTCAAATCTCAGATCTCAGCCTTCTGAGTAGCTATGATTATAGGCATAAACCACTGACACCCGATCATCCATTGTTCAGTTGGAAGATAGTAAGTGGCTCACTGATTTATGCAGATTTATCCAAATGTTGTCACATTATAATATATATATTAGCCTATGTTATTATCACCAGCAATCTCACTGGAAAACCTTTTATATCTAGGAAGCTGTCAAGCTCACAGTGGCAGGTGGAAGATTTCCCAAATTCTAATTTTCACTTGACACATTGGATTTTTATCATTGGCTATACGTACTGTCAATTGTTGTCCTTGCCTTTCTCGAGAAAACATGGAACAAGTCCCAGTAACCACAGTGTCACCCACTCACTCACTGTGCAAAGTCAAAGTAGTTGTTTTTGGAAAAGGCCAATGGGACAGCGCTCCACTCAGTTTTTATGCCGTCTTGTCTTGGCACCCACATTGTCACTGAGAATAATAATAATCATAAAATGATAAACGCCCCAGGGTAAAGACTCGTCATTATTTTTATAGCTCTGTTAGGAATATTCTCATTATAAACAAAACATACCCCCCCCCCTTTTCTATCTGTGTCTGTCCTTCTCGGTTCTTTTGTTTCTCTCTAGCCCTCAGTGATGGAGACTGTGGTGGTAACCAGGACACTTTGCTTCTCTCCTCATTCTGAGATTCTAGTGGCTTTATATTGCAATAGCGTGGTACTATCGAATGTCAACAGTGACGAGGACAAATAACATCATAGGCTACAGAAACAGTTTTTGTCATTGCAGAATTTCTAATGTTGTATGGCATGTCACCACGCCTCAGCGTGTCTCCAGCTCTGTAGATCACATGTGGTCAGTGGCTTTTCTATTGGATTTTTTTTTAAATGAAGGAACTGATCCCCAGAGAGGCTAAGGAACTTGGCTTAGTTGTCTTGTCAAAGGCAAAAAGGCACATCTCTCATCCTAACCTACTTGGTCCAAACTGAGCCTGGAATGTTGATTTTGGTGCTTCCTTCCCTTTCTGATATGCTTGTACACACACCCTAATAAAGTGTATGAGCAACTTTGAAGGAAGTTGTAACTTGATCACCTAAAATGATCTAGGGATTGAGTTGAATAGATTAAAGTCAGCTAGAAGGACTGAAATGGATTCATGTGATGGCTCAGAGTGAAATAGGATATTCTTCTGGCCATTTCTAGAAAACATATTGCATGGAGAAGGTGGTGAGGTGATTGAGAAACTTGTCTTTTACGGAGTCTGATCTTGATTCCAAAATAATTTCTTAGGTCTTTCAACAGTGCAATGCCAGAACTCTCTCATTGAAGTACAATCTATACTGTTTATGTCCCCAAAAGAAAGAGAACAAAGCCAGAGTAAGTCTTGACTGTTTGGTTGACAGTTCAACAAAAGGTAATGGCTTAAAATGCAGTGTATTGCCTGGTTTCATAATAGGAGTTCAAAAAGTATGATTGAATGAATGTAGTCTTAACTCAGTCATCTGACTCTGCATCCCTCTTCTGTCTTCTCTCATTTGGGCAAACCATTGCACTTTATAAAATGACTAAATTGTAAGTTATTATAATCTTATATGAGTATGTAACATTGTCTGTAGACCCATTTTGTAGATGTGCATGCTAAGTGTCTAGCCTAAGGCTATCATACAATGTACTTCTGTATAGTCAGGATGTTGTAGTCAGAAAAACCCAGTCTGAAAACTAGATCTGTTGCTTACAAAAAGTCTTCCTTTTGCAAGCTCTTTTGCTATGCCTCACTCAGTACTCTTATTTTTTTTGGCTGGTTCTGGGGCTTCAACTCAGGGTCTGGGCACTGTCCTTGCACTTTTTCAAGGCTAACATTCTACTACTTGAGCCACAGCACCACTTCTGGCTTTTGTGTGTGTATGTGGTACCAAGGAATTGAACCCAGGGTTTCATGTATGCTAGGCAAGCACTCTACCACTAGGCCATACTCTAGGCCCAGTGCTCTTACTTATAGAAAGGGACATGAAACTATCTTACAGTTATTGAAAGGATTCAATGAGGTAATGACTATAAATTGGTCACATACAACTGAACATAATTATGAATCCTGCAGCAATGTACCAATGGTTAGAGCACAGGCCACTGAGTTTGAGACTTTAGTTCTTTTGCTTATTCTGTTTGGCCCTGAACAAGTCACCTAAACTTTTCATGACTCAGATTTCCTCATCCTAAAGAACTGATGATAAAAACATTGGGAGATTGAGTTAACAATTGAAAAGGGCTTAGAAGAGAATGCCTGGTATAGATCAGGCACTATGTGTGTGTAAGAGACCATATCCTTTATGGCTAGGGGGTAGGGTTCTCATTGTCCTTCAGTGGCCCCTTAGCTGCTCCTTATCTATCATTGACAGACCACCAGATACATCCCTGCATCTTATATGATTGATTTTTCTCTATCCCTCATTATATTTGTGAGATCTGCTCATCAACACACATATCATTCATATTCCTTAATTCTTGGTTTCTCTTTCATTGCCAGAGACATCCTCAAAATGTCCACTGACAGGCAAAAGAGGGAAGAGTTATGGATTTTTATTATTCATTCCTTTTGCCTTCTGCTCCATGCCAGATGTGAATATTTCTTCTAAACAGCACTGGTCTGCATGCCTGGTCTACCTGCCCCCAATTCTAGTTATTAAGAAACATGCTTCCATGCAGAAACTAAAGCCAGAAGAAGCTTCGGGGCATACATGGAGAAACATCCCACTGAGATGTTCTCTAGTTGCCGTCTCTGCGCAGTCACCCCTCTTCTGTCACTATTGGTCCCACTCAGAGGTCACAGCCCTCGATTATTCTTTTAGCGTATCACTATCAACACAGTGAATAGAGTCCATTTTCACAATTGTTGCTTTCAAAGCCAATTACTCAGGAAGAAAATCTCTGCCGAGTCAGAAAATAGATAAATATTCCCAGCAGGGACCCAAAGTGGATTTGGCTTTGCTTGTAGTAGCATTTCTGCAGAGAAACTTACACGAGAGGCAAAGGGTTGCAGTCACAAAGAGGGCCTCAGAGAGGCATTGGTTGTATTAAAAATATTCTTGAAATATGGCCTGAGAGATCATTCACAATAATTAGGGCAAGTCCTTGGTTTGATTTCATGGAATGATAATATTTGAAACGAAAGGTTTTCATGTGATGCATTGTGTAAGGAGAGGTTTCACTGTTAAAAGACCACTGTGTAAATTCCAGGTTTCAAAGCACTGGTCAGAATATAGCTCCTGAAACCCAGGGCCTGTTTTTATGTCATCATGTCTCGTTACCAGAGTCTCATTCAGAGAACCTGCGTGCATGCGTGCGTGCGTGCGTGCATGCGTGTGTGTGTGTACACGTGTACGTGTACCACTACACTAGTGGGACTTGAATTCAGGGCTGGGCACTCTTGCCTAGCTTTTACTCTTAAAGTTGGCACTCTACAACTTGAACTTTACCTCCACACCCATATTCTTTTTTTACTGGTTAATTAGAGATTCACAGCCTCTCAGATTTGTTTCCCAGGACTGACTTTGAACCTTCATTCTCAGATTATCTCAGCCCCCTGAAAATCAGGTGTTATAGAAATGAGCCACTGGCACTTGGCTCAATGAAATCTTTTCTCTTAGAGATTTGTGGTATGTTGGGTGGAATAAGGATGAACATGAAGTTTGATATGACCTGAATATAAAGATGGTTGACCAGGGTAGATGGAAATTTTTGCCTACCCGAGGAACCAAGTAAATGTGTGGTTGTGAGGAAAGGGTATGTGTGTAGGTCAGGGACAAGAGGAGAAGACCCTGGTTCCACAGCTAGAAAAGGCGGAAGGAAGAGAATTTTCAGAGCTGGGGGGATTTGTTGCATCCCAGGCAGTGTGCTATTGAAGAGGGATGGAAAATGAAAACAGGAAGCTTGGAAATTGAGCAGTAGGTGGGTTAGTGAGAATGACAGTCTCACACAGGGAGGTGAATGGGTGTCAGACCTGACTGGTAGGAGCTGGGGGTAGATTGGTGGAGGGAAAAGGAGGGAAGCAGAGGTAGAATGTCCAGTTGAGAGAAGTAGACAGGTGCCAGGGCAAGAAATAAATGAGAGTCGGGCAATTATGTGGGAAAATAGAAAGAACAATGCAGCAATGGGTGTAATAATGGATTCGTAACACAAACAATACCCAGCATGCAATGCTGCAAGCAAGTATTGTCTTCTCTCTAAATTGACACACACATACACACCTACAGGAAACTATAGCCTATTGACATTGCTAAGAGCCTACCTCACCATTAAATCATATTCTTAATGCTAGCAGCATAATTTTAAGAGTCTGATAATAGGGCTGCTTGAATAAGAGCAGCAGCCAAACAGACAAGTGACTTTGAATAGAATAATTTTTTCTCTCTCTCCAGAATTGTTGATGTCAGTTAAAGGATGCTGTGCTTTTATAAGGAAATGGCAATGTACACTGTGTACATTTGCTTTGCCAATTACTGAGTAGTTTGGCTATCCTCCTGTTTGTCCTAAATGTTTTATTAAGTACTTCTCTGGATTCCACATAATGGCCAGATGCTGCACCAATGGAATTTATGGTTGTAACCCTCAGATACTTTCCTTGGTCTATTAGTGGCCTGCCATGAAACATGGCTGGTCTTGAGATGTTTATACTGGAGCCCAGGAAAATGTTGGGATCCACTGTATATTGTCATAAACTGTTCTCCAGATCAGGCAATAAATCCTCATTAAAGCATCCTGTTTAAGATAATAAGATGTGAGAAGTGTGTAGGTATCTTTTTCAAAGCAAACTAGATCTCTGCTATACTGAAGCCTGCCTCCAAGCAGATCTCCACGAACCAGAAGCTTTGCCAGAGTTGGTCAGCTCCCTTCACAAGAGTACAGTTTAGCCATGGCCCCTTCAGGTACCTGAGGTAGATTATAATCTTCCCCCCCCTCCCCGCACCACCAAGGCATTTTCACCATGATCCAGTATCCCCAAGCCTCCTCATAGAGTAACCGCCTCCCAGCTGAATTCCAAGCCTCTCTCGGTTAGATGTCCCAGCCAGTTACTATTATTCCTGTAGATCTCTGGATTTCTATTTGCATCTTTGCTTTCACACCCAGGAATGTCAGACCCCAATGCTCTGCTCTCTGTTGCTCTGGAATTTTTCTGCTGAGGGAGGAATGCAGAATTGCCTGGGAATGAGAATTGGAATGATAGAATGGCAAGGCGTTCTTTAAGTGTCACAAAGCTTCTGAGAAGACTGTGACCCGGCACAAAGTATACTCTATGCACATCTCCCTTTTAAGATTTCAACTAAGTGGGTAAAGGTGTATGTGGCTTATGTCTGAGACTACGCATAGTAGTAGTAATTGTTCAACAAACGTGGCTTCACAAAAACATTTAAAAATTCTTCCACATCGTTTTAGTTGAAAACCCAAGATAAAAAGTCATTTTTGAATCTTCTCGGTGATGACTGATTTCTCAGACAAGAAGCCTCAGTGCCGAGTTCACAGAGGATCGTCTTGAATATTCATTCACAATTTCCTTTGAACCTTCAAGAGTGGCATCTTTGTTCCAGGAATTATGACAGGTACCTGTAGTGCCACCATCTTGGGTGGCAGAGATTGGGAGGGTAAGTGTTTGCGAAAGTGGACTGAACAAAAAGTTAGGCCCCCACCTCAACCAACAAGCTGGCTATGTTGGTTATCAAGCATGAGGCCCACTTTCAAATTCCAGTACTGACATAACCACAGTTTCTCTCTGTGTGTACGCTCCAATCCTGGAGCCTGAGTGTTCTCTCTAACCTATTTTGCTATACCACTTGAGCTGCAGCTCCACTTCTGGCTTTTTTGGTGGCTAATTGGGATTAAGATTTTTCATGGACTTTTCTGTTCAGGCTGGCTTTGAACCATGCTCCTCAGATTTCAGCCTTCTGAGTAGCTAGAATTACAGGCATGAGCCACTGGTTCCTGGCTTTACAACTGCATCTTCTTGATACTCCACATATGGGGCTGTGTTCTGCACTAAGAACTTCTGTCATAGCCTGCACATGTCCACTGTCTTGTTTAATCCCTCAAGTTTTTACTTATAGCAAGAGAAGACTTGAATATGTGACACCCCCGAATGCAATCTCCTTTCCCTGTTAAGGCATTGGCTTGTTTATCTAGAATGGGGACTGACTCAGACTTAGCTAAGCAGAATTGCTGGGCTTCCATTAGAATTGCTATTCCATTGTGAATGCTTTCAGGCATCAGGGAAACTTGGCTGACTGGAGCTGGCCTTCTGAAGGTGAAGGGCAGTTGAATGGAAGCCACAGCTGAAGAGTTATTAGCACCTGTGGCTTGGTATATGATTCTCCATGTGTTGAGCTGAAGGGTGCCTGGTGGGAGGTGTAGAGTCCTCATTCTACTCTGCTCTCTAGATTGGGCACCGGCAGAGCGGCGGTGGCTGTGGAGAAGGCCACCATCTGTCTTCTCATTCTCATCCAGTCCTGTATGATGTGGGCTGGGAGCTACCTGGGAATGGTTCATTTTACCATCATTACCATGAGAACCTGCAGTCACTAGGAACTGGAGGGAAGAATGCAGGAAAGGAATCACAGACTTGAGTTCCTTCCTTAGTGCCTGACATTCAAAGCTCATCTCCAGTAAAACAAAATATTTAAGGAAGGAGAATCAAAGGCAATTAGGGTCTTCAAAAACCAAAAACCCACCCATTGAATATCGATCCACTATTCGCAAGGCCTACGAACAAAAGCTAGGGCAACTTTGCTCTTTCCAGGAAAAACAAGCTTAGCTAGCTAGGAAATCCCACCAGCATGAACTAAATATTAATCAAGCAACAGAGCAGGAATCTTTAGAAACTTTGTTCTCTGAGTATCTTTTGTAGATGGGGAGAAATTGTTAGACTTGAAAGAAAAAAATTATATATATATATATAGCTGTGTATCAAAACATATATATACACTCTGCTATATACTGGGGTTTCACAAAGCATAGCTCCTGTGAGATACTCTACAATGGCTTTATATGATTTAAGAGAGAGGCATTTGAGAATCTATAAAGTGGGTCAGGTCTAAAGTGCCATGAATTTATAATAGAAGCAAGAAAGAAACAGAGAAAAAGACAATAGAAGAGGATACGTTAAAACTATCTTATTTTCGTGACATGATGAAATAATCAGGTACAAAAGTGGAGGAGCCATAATTGAGCTGTGACCTAGGGGCTGTCAATGGAGGTAAAGCATATGCTTAGAAATGAAGAGTAGTTTAAGAAAAGGGGGGAGTCTGAGCTTGGTTTCTAATGCTAGCTTAAAATCCCCTGCATATGATTTTCTTTCTTTGAAATTAATTCTTAAGAAAACATTTGAAATAGTTAGCTAGGTCAATGTTTATTTCTTTCCGGAATATACTGATCACTGATGCCTCTTGATAGATTACAGGGTGTGATCTGATAAATCCATCATAAGGTGAAAGTTATGAGACAAAAAGGCTTTATCATGTGATCTAATTCTTCTAGCTTAGCAACTCCGCTCACAAGAGTATTGGTAGTTTTTCTTGTTACCATGTGGATAGCTTGGAGTCAGAGTTTATTGCTGCTGCCTCACAAAGAGAGAGCATGGTACTCTATATTGCTACACAAATGCAAAGTGCAGCATTGGATTCCTGTTAATTTATTGCCATCATAAAACCAATGGTATCAAAAGTCAAGGACTTCTGGAAAAAAATCACACACACATGTACACACGCACATACTCACACAGCTGCTCATATGCACACACATGTGTGAGTGTATATATAGCCAATATAAGATCATTCTAACATATCTGTCTACCTGCCTACTTTTTGAACTATTTTATCGGCCATCTATCCCTTGGCCCTTGCGCAGGCTTTTACCTTAAATACTTGCATCTGTAGCATTGTGTCCAGTACAGTTTCCAGTATGATTTCCTTATATTGATTGTCTAAATAGAGCCTCCAAGTAATAAATTACTTTTTAAGTGACATATAATATAAACAGAAGCCTGCTTTCTCCTTGGAATTGTGTGGTCAGCAACTCATATCATTGTAGAACAGGAAGAGAGTTCTGAGGTCATTAGATCCAAATGCAAGGTCGTCTTACCATCATTGCTTGGATGGCGCCACGGTTGACATATCAGAAATCGAAATCAGGGAGTGGTTTCTCCCAAGTTTCCCAAGGCCGGCCAGGAAGAGATCTCCCTTTCGTTCTATATTTTTGCTTTATTTTTTCCCCCACTTGGAATTTCCTGATGCTGAGTTTTTACTGTTGCTGTTTGAAAACGTTGCAATTGGAAGACTCTACTTAATCATGTAGGTAACAGTGGGGGTAGAAAAAAAAAGAATGCAGAGTTATTTTTGAGTAAGAAATAATGTGTTTTGAGTTTTAAGTTAAATGCCATATAATTCATTTAAAAAGTGCCAAATTCAGAGTAATCCTCTTCTTAATCCCTTCTGGAATATATCCACCAGAAGAAGTCTTGTAGCTATTAACAGACCCTCCACATATCTGAATGCATAATTTATTTTTTGAAAAAATAGTAGGTTATGATGTCAACTGCACACAAATATTACCTTGCTTTTTACTTTTCAATGTTTCCTTTCAACTTGGTTTTCTTGCCTTGTGAAAACTTGCTAGAACTTTTATGACAGGGTTGCATAGAAGTATCAGTGGACTTGTTTACTTGGTTTCGAATCCTGAGGAGCAAAGATTCAGTTTTTACTCTTTCTCTTTCTCTGTCTCTCTCTCTCTGTCTCTCTCTCTCTCTCTCTCTCTCTCTCTCTCTCTCTCTCTCTCTCTCTCTCTCTCTCTCTCTCTCTCTCTCTCTTTCCTTCATTAAGTTGCAAGAGCTCCCTTCTAATTCTAGTTTGCTAGAATATTTCTAAGAATGGACATCACAAATGTCAAATTCTGTTTCTGCATCTGTTGCAATGATTCAAATCTGTGAATAGAATTAATTATGTCAATTGATTTTTTTCTTTTTAGTATTAAACTGCCCCTGTTGTTGTTAGGCCTGATCCCATTTGTTCTTGAAATATTTATATTTTTTTAGTTATAAAAGTCACTTGTTTACTTGAGTGAGTCATTTTCTTACTGTAGTCCAGTTGTCAATGTCCTGTTGGCTTTATAACATATTGGAAAATATTGTCTCCTCTTAAGTTTTCTGAGGACATTGGTTATAATTGATGTTATTTCTTCCTTACATAGTTTGAATACTGCGCCAGTTAATATATCTGAACTTGAAGTTTTCAATATTTTTAGCTAGAAGTTTGATTTTTTGACTACACATCCTTGGCTGTTTACGTTATAATATGTATTCCTGAATAAGCTTCAGTGATTTGAGTTTTCCAAGGAAATTAACTCCTTATCCACGGTATCAAAATTCCTGGACACAAAACTGCTTGTACTATTTGTTGTTCTTTTAGAATCTGTAGGATGTGGTGTAGGTTTTAGTGTCACTTCTCATATCCATGACATTGGGGATATGCATGATTAATCTCTATAGATCTTTTAGTTACGTACATCTTCTATACCAACTGGATAGCATGTACTTTGATTTTCTGCTATTTTTTTTTGCCAGTCCTTGGGACATGAACTCTGGGCCTAGGCACTGTCCTTGAGGACTTTTGCTCAAGGCTAGTACTCTGCCTCCTGAGCCATAGCACCACTTCCAGCTTTTTCTGTGTCTGTGGTACTGAGGAATTGAACCCAGGGCTTCATGCATGTTAGGCAAGCATTCTACCACTAGGCCTCACTCATGACCCCTGACTGATGAATCTTCACAGGAAACTTTTCCTGTATTTCTCCATCCTTGCTGGATCAGATTTTGCCACAGTGGTTCCTGCCGGGAGTTTGTGGTAGTCAGTCATCGCAAATAACTTAGCACATCTACTCAAGAGCTCTTTATTTGACCTTTTTGTCTTCGTATAGCATCCTATATCCAAAGCACTCTACGTCTCCCAATGACCAAATTTAGCCATAATGTCTTTATTGAAATGTTTCACCTGTTCTTGATATAAAAGCTTTATTCTTTTCCATCTGGGCAGAAACTTCTTTCCCACTTTCTGACCTCTGTCTTGGAATTACATTGTGGGAGGTTGAAGTTCTTTCAACTCTAAAGCACCTGTAAGTATTTAAGATTGAAGGAAGTTTCTTTGTTATTCAGTTTTCTATTCCCTCCTACCCATAACTGGGGATCTATATATTATTTATGTACATAATATACCAATAATATTTAGGCTAAGTATAATTAAATACTGTCATCGCTGATTTCTAAGTCACTAAACACCTTCCTTAGTCATTACCAAAACAATATTCAGATATCTTTTTATATTTCAGCAAGAATACACCTTTTGGGAAAGTTACAAAAAAAAAAGCACATCACTTTACAGTGAATGTTTCTCTGACTCACCAGGAAGTAAAAGTATTTATAAAAGCATTCCAGGAAACAACTTATCCAAAGTTTTAAATTATTTAGACTTCTGTTTTAAATACCATCTCCGAAGATTTAATAGGGTATCTATTTTTAATCTTTATAACCTTCTTCTTTCCAGGCAGGATTCAATTTTATATAGTCCCATCTTGCTACAAGAAAACACTTCACTCTGCCACACACTTCCTGTAATATTTGCACCATTTCTTATACCAGTGGGGAAGCTCTCGGATTGCAACAGCAATTTTTATGACCATAAGTGCTTTCTATAATATTATTGTTTTTTCCCCTCCATCTTATTCTGAATTTTTTTTGTCCCAAGTTGTCATGTTATTAAAAAGATGATGATGATGATCATATTAATCTCATTGTAGAGAACAGTGGGGTTGGTAGGAGTGAAAGACAGGAGACATTGTGATTGACAGGGAGGGAGGGAGAGAGAGAGCACATCTTGAAATCAGCCATGGTGTAAGCACAAATACGTCTTAATAAATAACAGTGAGTAAAGACTGATTTCGAGAAAGTTCTCGACAAATTGTCAGTGATAAATCTTGTCATTTGTCAAAGACTTTTTTCTTTAAAGTAACACAAAAGATATGATGTTATGAAACAAGGAAATCATCATTTTTGCCTGTTCTAAAATCAGGGTTAAAAAAACCAAACCAAAACAACAACAAAAAAACCTTGTGAAGGCAGAGCCTCGCTAAATTAGGATACTTATAGTACTAACATACACAAAAGATTATTGTAAAAAGAGATTTTATAATTCAAAAATATCAAAGATGTAACCCAGTGTGAATGGATTCATCTCAGTAGAAAACACAACAAAGCGCTATTTTAATTATAATAACAAAAGAAAAATTTCCCAGTCTTGGGGCTTGAACTCAGGGCCTGGGTACTATCCCTTGAGTTGTTTTGCTCAAGGCTGGCACTCTACCACTTGAACCACAGCTCCACTTGCACATTTTTACTTAATTGGAGATGAGACTCTCATGGACTTTGCCTCCTAGGCTGGCTTTGAATTGTGATCCTCACATCTCAGCCTCCTGCGTAGCCAGGATTACAGGTGCTGGCAAAAAAAAAAATGTTTTAGTACCCAGGACCTCCTGAGTTCAAGATCCAGAACTGGTACACACGCACACACACACACACACACAGTATGGTGATAGCTGTGTCTACTTAGTTCCACTGTACCTTTAATAGGGATTGTTATCCTATGTCATAACAACTCTTCCATGCCGTGAGGCAGGCAGTGCAGGTTGAAGGTGGTTGGTTTCACATTGACTTTCCATGTATCATCTCTCCCCTGGCCCAGTCATCTGCAGCCAACCTTATTGTAAGTCTTCCCTCCCTCCCTCCCTCCTTCCCTCCATCTTCTCTTTAATACTGGAATTTGAACTCAGGACCTAGCCAGGGGTAATCAGATACTCTACCAGTTGAACTATGTTCCAGATCCTTGTTCTTTGTATGTGTGTGTACCTGCATTAGAGATTGAACTATGGGACTAGGTGATGCCCCTTAGCTTTTTTACCCAAGGCTTATGTTCTACCACTTGAGACACAGCTCCACTTCAGGGTTTTTGCTAGTCATTAGACCCCTCACAAACTTCCCTGTCTGGTCTGATAGTGAATCTCAGTCCTCAGATCTCAGCCTCTCCAGTAGCTAGGAGTACAAGTATAAGCTGCTACCATCTGGGTACAGGTCTCTTATCATAAGTTAATGTTTCTCAAAGCATGTATTGGCTCAGTTAAAAATTTTTATGTGGAAAAACCAGCTTCTGTACTCAAAATCATTGTGGGAAACAAACAGTAAGTTCCATTACGTTAGCCTGGTTCCATTGCTGCAAATTTGTCAGCACTTTAAAAATGGTAATATGCATTATGACAGTATGAGAGTTGTTAGGGGAACTTACTGGGTTAAGATCGAACTCTTTAATGGCATGTGTGTTTTCTTAGTATTACCTTTTCTTTGGTCTACTAAATAGAAATTGCTAATGGCATTTTCTCTTTTGTCCCCATTCATCATGTGCTGTAAAAGGATGGTGATGTAGATAGTGATGGCCCCGTATGACTTGTCACTGATGTATGTTCTGTAGTCAGCTTAGAGCAGAGCTGGAGTATCTAGTGTAGAAGTGGAATTTTATAGCTATGCCGAAACTTTTGAATGCCAGTAACAAAATAGCGAAGGACCCAAGAAGATATGCATTACAAAAATCGATATTATCCCATCCTGCAGTCAGAAGTCTAGAGATGCTCTTCAGAGAAGGCTGATGAGTGGTTCAGAGGCTTGGAGATCTTTCCATTCATTTATTTGTTTTCCTCCTTTGTCAGTCTTGTGTGGATTCCCACGTTCAGAGTTGTTAAGTGCATTGGTCAGCAAAATGGAAGCGTCCATTATCCATTCCTTTATTCAAAATGAGAAGATACTTGCCAAATTTCCCCAGACATGCTGCAGTTTGTTTATGTCTTAGTCGCTAAAGTTGGGTAACAAAGCCATGCCTAAACAAACCCGTTACAGGAGGAGGAATGATACTGGCTCCTGAATGGCCCAGAGTATCTCTTGATTGCTGAGTACCCCAGCCTTCTTGACAGAAGCAGTTCCTTAGGCACCGAACCAACAATTAAGATGCTCTTAGTGGGTTTAGAAAGGTGGCTTTTAGTGGTAGGCTGCATGCTTAACCATACATGAAGCCTTGGGTTCGATTCTTCAGTAACCACATAAACAGAAAAAGGCCAGAAGTGGCTCAAGTGGTAGAGCACTAGCCTTGAGCAAAAGAAGCTCAGGGACTGGGCCTAGGGTTCAAATTCCAGGAGTGGCAAAAATAAAAAAAAAGAACAAAGGTGCTGTTAGTAGGAAGCAAGAGTGGGGTGTTAATACTAGATTATTAAGGAGACTGTTTGTGGCTTACGATGCTTTTCTTTTCCTAGATGAGATTCTGGTGCTATTTTTATTTCCACCCATCTTGATCTTCTCCTGCTCCCTTCTACCCCCACCTACAGGTCCACTTCCTCTTCTGGAATTTTCTTTCCTTGTACCTTTATATCTTGTTGTTGTTGTCACTGCCACAGAATAACTGTGTATGTTCACATTCCAGTATAAACAATTAAAGCTGTCATACAGGTTTTTCACCATTTCCCCAAGATTTTTCACATTTCACAATATTATTTTTCAGGCCAATTCTGCTGTCAGGCAGTTATTTTAGGTAGTTGTTACATTGGAAAATCCAGACCAAAAAAAAAAAAGGAAAAATAGCTTACCTCCAATCTCTTGTCGTGCCTAGTCTGACTTAATTCAGATATTTGGGTTTTATGTTTGCCTTTGAAATAAGAAAGACAAAAGAGATGGTTATTTTTGTGGGTTTTTTTTTTGGTGTGGTGAAGGGAGATTTTACTAACTTGGTTATGATTTTAGCTCCACAGGATATTAGAGATCTGAGTCTGCCATGCTGCAGGTAGACCTCCAGTCCTGCTACTCAGTCTACACATGACCTGGGTTTATTTTTATTACTTTTTCAGTGGGAACGATCCAGGTGTACTCAAGTGATGGTGCTGATTTAAAGGTGCTCACTTCACCTTGTGAAGCCCTCATATACCAGGTGCCCTGAAAGTTTCCAGTGGTACTCTTGCTTACAACACCCTTTTCAAAGCTTATTCTAGGACTTTGCATTTTTGCCTCAGCCCTACCCAGAGTTCCTACCAGAGTTCCCTACTGATATGGAGATGGTGGGATGCAGAATAAATCTTGAATTTTCTTACTTAATAGGCTGTTTGAAAATTCACTTTGATACTTTCACTCACACCTCCCTTGGTGTCTGTCACAAAGCATTCCTTAAACTTGTCAGTCAGAGATGTCTAGGGATGCTCTGCATGTGTGTGTGCGAACACACACACACGCGCACACACACACACACGCACACGCACACGCGCGCGAGCAATTTAAAGGTACCATCTTCTGAGAGAGAGGATGGTTGTTAAGTACAATTTCTTCACACCAGAGTTTGCACCCATGCAGTTTTATATTTATGAAGTTTATTGTACCTGGTAGCTCTGACCTGGCTTATTCTGCACAGCCAATCATGAGTCATAAAACCTACAATTGAATTTGCATTCTCCCTAGGAAAGTTGTGGATGTGTTATTTCTGTTATTGCTGGTTAAAAAAAATCCAGCTTGTACATTTTGCCTGTGGATAAGGATATAGATTGGTTGTTAGTGTTGTCAGAACCGGCGCTATCCTTCTGCTGTTTTCTAGAATCCTACTTGTATTTGAGTATTGAGTGAGCAAAAAACAATAAATTTATATATCTTAGCATCAAAGTGTCACTCAGATCATTTTCTACAAATTCTTATTGTGATATTTATGAAGTGAACTATCTCTGGATACATCACACCTCTAACCCAGGCTACTCAGGAGGCCAAGATCTGAAGATCATGGTTAGAATCTAATCTGGACATAAACCATTCCAAGAGATAGGAGGTGTGGCTCAAATGGAAGATTGTCAGCCTTGAGTGAAAACCTAAGGGACAACACCCTAGCCGTGAGTTTAAACTCAAGTACTGGCTTACACACACACACACACACACACACACACACACACACACACACACTTTGTGTGTGTGTGAGCATACATATATATGTATGTATACATATACCCATATCTATATATGTATATATCTATATATATACAAACACATATATGAGTTTAGAATTTACCTGATAAATATTTTTATTTTAGGAATAGGGAAAGTGAGGCTTAAAGGGAAAGAGGGCAATTTTCATGTCTTAAATTGTCCTGGATGCCAGTTATCCTGACATTCAATCCATTACAGCTCCCATAAATAACCTACTTCTAAGTAGCAGGAGAATGTAAAAAAAAAAAAAGAAAAAGAAAAATGAACTAAAAATATTTATTACTTATGAAATGCAGGAATGGCCATTCCAGCAAAACATTAGAGGCTATGAATTTCAGAACCAGGAATAGGAATTCAAGATGGTAGACTACCAAAGCAGCGCTCCCTCTGGTATAGGTTGATTGTATACCCACATCCATGAAGGGAATTCACATTTGCTGTTAGTTTTGGATGGGATGGCTTCTTTGTTTTGTATCCATGATATGAGTTGTCCTATGCACAACTTAACACCTCTGCAATAACGTGGATAATGCCCAGCGATGATAGAACCAGGGCTAAGGTCATTCTTAGCTCTCTTGTGTGATGCGTGGGAGATTTTGTGACTCTGCTTCAGTTTACTTGCAAGACACTTGTTTGTCTTTCTATGTGTCTGGAAGAGTCACCAGCAATCACTCTGCTGATATATGATCTGATTAGTGGAGCCAGGGCCCCCTGCTCGCCTCAGGAACAATAAATCCCAGCAAGGCCTGCCCTATTCTTTGCGGTGATGCCTGGGAGCTGTCCAATTTAACCTTTAGCAGTAAATTTGGCTCATCATCAAGCTCTCAGCTACTCCAGAAACAGTTTTGTACTGTTACTGAAGGGATTTCCTTGAGAAAAAATGACTTTAGAACTGTTGCAATTTTGCCCTGTATGCCTTATGTCTAAGTAGGAGAAGTATGGGTGGAAGTACTCAGTCTATGTAGAGATTTTATTTATTTATTTTTCTTTTGGTGTTGGTCCTGAGGTTTGAAGTTAGGGTCTGGGTGTTGTCCCTGAGTGGTTTTACTCACAGCTTATGCTTTACCAGTTGTGCTGTTGATCTGTTTCTGTCTTTTTGATGGTTAAGGGAAGAAAGAATCTCACATCCTTTCCTGCTTGGGCTCGTTTTGAATCTTAATCTTCAAATCTCAGCCTCTAAGTAGTTAGCCACTGGCACCCAGTTTTGAAGGGTTTTATCTTTCTTCGAGAATACCATCTTCCTTCTTTGAACTCTTAGTATCTTTAGTGTTGGCCTCGTTTTCCTAAGCATCTTGATAGGTGTGATCTCTGTATATGGGTAGACTTGAGTTCAAAATTCCGATCTGCCATTTGTTATCTTCGTGACTTTGAGTGTATTGCTGAAAATACTGCATGAACTTCAGTTTCTTAATGTGTAAAATGGGAATAGGAACTGTGCTGACTCTGATAACGGCTTGAGATAATTAAGTGAAATGATCCATGTAAAGAACATAACACAGTTCCTCCACGGTGTACAATAAATAATCAATAGAGAGGCCAATGAGGACGAGGATGAGTAATTACATCTATCTAACCTTCATCCAAGGAATGGTGGTATCATCAGTAGTATCTGATATAAGTGCATATTAGGAGGGAAAGATATAAATGGATACCTACCAAGCCTTAAATGACTTGTTTTTATCCCTTAGACTACCATTTACTCTTTGGTAGATAATGTAGAAAATATATTTCCTTTCTTTGTCACCAAGATAACAATCATTACTTATGTAGCAGATATTCTACTTGGAACGCAAGACCAAATTCTGGCCCTCAGTTTCATAGCTTAGCCTGGTCAACCAGATGTTCCTAGAATACTTCTGAAGATACAGAAGCACAAAGTCATCGGAGTTTTTGAGAGACAGGAGAAGAAAGGAGAGGCGGTGAGTGGGTAAAGATGACACTTGGAAAAACCAGATTTTTAACACTGAGATAGGATGTAGCACTGATTAGGTCCCACTAAACTGAAAAGTAATGACAATAGGATGAATATGACCTGTGCACTGGAAAATATGTGAGGAGTCACATGCATGTGTTTCATCCTTTCAATTAAATATGGTCAATTATCTGGCATATCCAAGGCTAGCTCTAGTCTCTGATAGAACAGGTACAGCCCCTCTTCAAGAAGAAAATCGGAATAGATGTTGTCTTTGCTGCTCAGACAAATTTAATTTCCTATATTCTCTTCAAGAAAGAAAAGACTGAACGGTGATTAGTCTTTTAAAGTCAATATCATTTCTGTTTGAAACATCCATTACAGATAATGATCTGAGTCTTCATGGCTTAATTTCAAACATTGCAGGTGAGAAGATGCAGGACATAGAAAGTAGAGGAGTCTCTTTTGAGATGGATCCCTGGGTACTTTTTAATTTTCTCTGTTGGCAAAAACAGGGTTTATAATGCCAGAGTAACATTCCTGACTAAATAGCCTAAACCAATAAGCACACATTAGAAAGCCAGACACATAAACAACTATTGGTATTTTGTCTGAGAATTGATTCTAGCCAGAATGTGTCCACTCCTGCCCGATCAGGGGCTTCTGGGTGAGGTTTCTAGGGATACTTGAGTTTATATAATATTCTTCATGTCATGGTGGAGGCTACTCACATGACAAGCAACAGGTGCTGATTTGAATAAGTTCCTCCCAATAAAAGTTACTTATTTTTAGTTATTTTTTCCAGAGGGGCAGTGGAATGACTTTAACAAGTTTTCTTGGTTGTTGTTAGTAGTTCAGATTTGTTAAGTTTTTCTGCTGTTACTTGGTCAAAAATAAAATCTCAATTCTGTCCTAGAACATAGAAATGGGAACAGTTATGTCAGGCTTGTTATCACTTAGCTAGGGCTTGAATGATGTGGCCTGCATTTATCACATCTGGTAGATAAATGGCATACAGGTTGGACTGTGATATCTCACAGAGTTTCCATATTGGAGAAGCCCTAGAAATTATAACATCCGTGAGTCACCACCGAGGTAAAGCATAAGCTATACTTTATACTGGACCTACCTGTTTTCCTCTTTAGCAAGAAGGAACAGCAGCAACAAAAATTCCTCAAGCATGTCTTCTCTTGTTTGTACCAGCTGTGACAATGTGGCCACAAAATTGGAACCTACATCTGTCTCTTGAGAACTACATAAATGACCTTTGGAAATACAATAGAAAGGAAAAGGATTTATCCTTCCACCTGTACACAATATATTTACTGAGGGGGTTAATAGTTGAATGAATTCAATTTATTTTTCAACACAAGTCACTGCTGGTTTGGAATTGTGTTTTGAAGGTGACGGAAGAATGAAGTAGATGTGTCCTGTGTTTATAGAGGAGATACAATGATTACAAAAGCTGAGGTACTGGGATGTAGCCAAGTGGCCAAGGGCTTGCCTGCCTCACTAGTGCAACACCTGGGTTTGATCCCTAGTACCAATAAATAAAAGACAAGTAAAAAATACATTTTCTAAAGAAACAAGAGGCATGCAGGAAGTGTGGCAGTGAGTGACAAGGTTTCTAGAGGGCGAACGTCCCATGTAAAAGAATGTCTAAGGGCAGAGGATGTAGCTCAATGGCAGAACACTTGCCTGGCATGTTCAAGGCCCTGGCTTCCATCTCCTGCATAGCTGGAAAGCAGCTGGGATGGGGATATCTAGGACTCCACCAGTCCTCGCCCTTTAGCAATATAGATCATGTTTTACTCCGTCATTTTGTTTGTCAAGGTGACCTAAGTTCTTCTGATTTTTCAATGAATTTACTCGCAGACTGAGTAAACTGATTATGGTGGCTCACACCACCAATCTCAGCTAATCTCAGGAGACAGAAGCAGATTATTGTTTTGACTCAGGAAAGTTAGGATGATAGCTGATGTCAAGAGTGAGCTAAAGACAAAGGCATGGTTCAAGTGATAGAACACTTGCTTAGAAGGACAGATACCTCAGTTTAGTCTCCCAGGCTCCAGTAAACCAAAATAAATAAGTAGCTTCTACAGGCCAAATAAGACACATCTATATCACAATGCTTCCAGGTATAAACCCAGCTGTAAGTACATGTATGTGGAATAGAAGAGTGAAAAAGATTTAAATCTTTTCTAGAGGTTAAGTTGTGTAGTACTTTTTTTTGTGCCAGTCCAGGCTTGAACTCAAGGTCTTGGCACTGTCCTTGGACTTTCTCAGAGCTAGGACTCTACCACTTGAGCCACAGCACCACTTCCACCACTTTTTCTGTGTCTGTGGTACCTAGGAATTGAACCCAGGACTTTGTGTATGCAAGGCAAGCATTCTACCATGAGGCCATGCTCCCAGCCCCACGATGCATAATATTGAAACCAGAACTCTTTAAAAAATGATCTGGATATACCATAAGGTGGAGTGGCATTATATGAATGATTAAAATAAATTATTGTGGTCAGTTAGGGGAGGCATAGTGAAAATGAATTTGACTTCAGCATCCCAGACACCTGGATTTGAATTATAGGACCACATTGAGTAAAGAACAAGGGTAACTTTCCTGACTTCATTTATTTTCTTCACTTGTAAAACAGACAAGTTGCTCACACACGACAGGTATGCATGAATGTTTATCAATCACACATACAGAACCTGCCTATCATGTGAGTCTTTTGCCTTGGCAAAACTATTTTTATAGCTTCCAACTCAGGATTTCCCAGTTTCATATACAGTTTCTTTATTCTGAGTTCCTGTAACCTCTCCCAGACACAATATAACACTAAGACTCTATTTTCAGCAAGCATCCTGTCACACTGAATATGTTGTGGATTGGTATGTTTTAGTGTAGATTTTGGGATATTCCAGTGTCAGGCTAACAAAATTTCCCTCATTCCTCTGTCTTCTCTTGTTTTCTAGCTCATCTGTTTCTAGACTTCAATGTTTCTGGTCCATCTTGTTGAGATCCTTACAAGTTTAATCTTCCTTCTGTTCTTTATACTTACATCTTAGACAGTTGGCTTTTGACTGCCCTTTGGAACTTTTGAGTTTAAAAAGACTTCTCTGCCTCACTGGATACATGCTCTGTAAAAAACACATGTAAACAAACACAACTGTACCTTCCTGGGATATTCACCAGCTTAGTGAAGAGGAGCACATGAGAGACAAAGAGACTGGAAGTGTGGCATTCCCTTGAGATGATGATGGGATCCCGGATATAATGACTCAGTGGGGCATCACCAAGTGTTGGTGAGACTTCCAGAAGGACTGATCTAAACCAGGCCTCATTCATATCTGTAGATTCCTCCTGTACAACTGGCCAATGGACACATCCCATATTCCTGCTTTTACTAACCACCAACTAGTCTTTCAACCTCTACAAAATTAGATGCAAGAACAAATGTATCAACATAGGTAGGATGGATCCTTTGCATTTCGTTCTCAGGTAGACAAAGACTTGGGTAGAAGTTTTGAGTTCTAAGTAATTAAGTGCTGCCTGGTTTGGGTTATATTTTAATACATTTCATAGCCCTGTTCAAAGCAAAGGGAATTAAGTGGGAGTTTTCTGACTAGCAGGAGGCAAGGTGGTAGCTGCAAGTTCAACTATTTGTGCTTGGTCATCTATGGACAGGGGTTTATGAAATACCAATAGTTCCAGCCTGACAATCTGTCTCCATCGGTATACATGTCTGTGTCAAGTGAAACCTTGCATTTAAATCAATATATTTAGACCTAATTTTTGCCTTTCATGCTGGGAAAGAGCTGTCCAATGTGAAGTGTAATGACTGAATGATTTCTTGTCATGGTACCAAAATCTCCCCCCTCCCACCAAAACAGATTTTTAATGGCAGCTAAGCAAATTCTCTGTGGGATGCAGGCCTATGTAGAGATTCTTCTTCCCTTTGTCTTTTATACAGCAGAGCAGGAGAGTATTCTCAGGAAGTAAGGATGAAGTGGTGTCACTGGGAGTAAGAGGCAGGGCAGAGACACATGGAACGCAGAAAATGGAAGTAAAACACTGACATTATTTTATTTAAACTTCCTTCTCTGTTGCCATGAGAGAACTGACCTACCACCATTGTTGGAAATGTATACCGCCTTTGGCCTGAATGGCTTCTGTCACACATGGGCAGCCATTGATTCCAAATTGTCCCATGCTGATTGGTTTTCCAACGTTCTACTTCCTGTCCCATGAAATAGTCATACATTTCACATTTCTGATGTCTCCACATCCATTCCAGAGACTCTGTTCCTTATCATGTCTCTTCTTGATACTCACTTTGGGGTAAGTTCAGTGGGTGAAGCCGTTGCTTACTGCAAAGAGCAGTGGGTTATGGAAAAGTTGAGGGTTTGCTAGGATGGAAAGGCAAAGGATGTGAGTTCCAGTTCCAGCTCTGACCCCAGTTAGAGAGTATGAACTTTAACATTCTGCTGCACTTTAAAAAGATGCTTAAATTTACAGTGTAAATGGGTCATTTCTTTTCATACTCTACCCCCTTATTTGCAGGGTTCCACAGAGATACCTTAGGATCACTGTGAGATTGCCCACACCTCTCATATCAATGCATGTTTGTTTATAGAACACAAAACAAAACAGCAACTGTTGAGCTTGAAAAGCAAATGTCTTTGACAGTCTGTAAGGATTTTTCTCTGGGGTCAACATCCTGTGTGAGTGATTCTTTGTTGCATTATGAAAACAATTTTCAGTGAAATCTCCTATTGGGACTCAAGTATGAAATAGAGGAAAATGCCAGTAAAGATCTTTGCTGAATTTCCCAGGAGGAGATGAAGTACTTTCAATGACGTGGGCTTTCTACACTGGCAGTTTCCTGGAGAGGAAGGATCAGGTCTGAAATGAATTAGTGGCACCTAATTGATAGGTGATGCTGAGGAAATTCTGAATGGAAGAACGAATGGGTGGAAGCAGGAATGCATGAACCCCATGCTTACAGCCTTGTTTTAGCTTCAACTCTGAAGGGTTTTTGCCTTGTCCCCTCACAACCACCTGTCTTTCCTAAATTTGTCTCAAGGATATTTTGGGATGTTACCTTATGAATCAATTGCCCCCGCTGTCCATAGAACTATCAGGAAATACTGAAATCAAGGTAAACCATAGTTCCAAGAAGTTTTTTTTCCCTCATTTTTCTCTTCTTTTTTGGTAGGACTGAGATTTGAATTTAGTTCCTTGTGCTTGCCAAGCAAACACGCTACCTCTGGAGCCAAGGCATCTGGCGTTTCCCTTTGTTTTTCAGATAGAATCTTGTGATTTTCGCCTTGGCTGGCTTGCATCCTGATCCTCTAGCCTCTGCCTATCAGGTAGCTCAGATTACAAGTGTGTGCTGCCTTGTCCAGCTACGAATGTTTTTGTTAAATCAGGTATATAGTTTAAAAAATCAAACGGAGCGATAGGTGACTAGAAGAGCACCACGATATTTAGCACTATTATTTGTTTTCTATAATTGCTAGGGAGTAGGCAGGTCATTGTCACTGTAATGAGGCTCATACTTGAAATGGTGATCAATCCAGTGGCACAAGAGAGCAATTATTAACATGCTGTGGGCAGTCCTCTGCCAGAGGGTATCATCTCCACTAGATGCTTTTGCAAGCGATTAATCAGTGATGCTCAAACCCTCCTGGACCTTTTGAGCAGGCAGTTCTGGATTGCTGTGGTGTCCTGATTTCATGGCATGTGTACTTCTTGTCTGTTAACTTCAGCATGTCAGACTTTCCTCGTGGCTGCAATATGGCTGCAGGAACTCAGAAATCAGATCCTCTAGGTTACAGGGTACTGAAGAAGTCCCTTTCTTTCATGGGGGAGCAATAGTGAATGAGGAGCTCCTGAGTGCCACTAAGTGGGTATCTCTGTCACGCTGCATTGGCTAGCAGGGAGCATAAGACTCCCCCAGGCTTTGGGGCTAATGAAAAGAATTTGAGTAATTTTTCACCACTTAAATGGAGGTCCATGTGGAAGAGAGAAGTTTGAAATATTGAACTAGGAAGGAGAATTACAAATTATGGTAAATTTGAAATTGGATCTATGCTTTGAAGGATTTGCCGAAGCTTTAGCTCGAGGAGTATGGGAAGAACATTCTCAAGACGGAGGCAAGAGCAAGGGGTTGTGGAAAAGCTCTGTGCACTGGGGGAATAGAAGAAGTTTTAATGTCTTGTGGCCTAAGTTGCTAAGGGGCACGTGGCTTTAAGAAGCACCATAGGTTTGCATGTCATACTCATGACTTTATAGGACAATGTTAGCCACATCTCCAGTAGAGACCATCTCAAAACCACTAGTGGAAATTACATAGAAGAAAAAGCTCAGGATAGCTTTCCCCCCTGAGAAATTAAATCAGTTATTTTGATGACTTAGAAAGGAGAGAATTCATTAAAATAGGAATGTTCATAAATAATATCAGTGTAACAGGTAATCTTATTTTAACCAACCCATACATCTTCGTCAACCTCCTAGGGCTTTGAGAGCGTTAACTAATGTGAAAGAGCATTGTTTCAAATTTCCTCTATTTTTAGAAATGCTATTAGCAGAAGATCAGCTCTAACCTTTTCCTCATTCCCTCAGTACCACGATACCACGCACATTAATTAACACTTCCACACTACAAGAATGTGTTCCTTCCCATGCTCTGGGAATGATATTTTAGAGTCATACTTTAGGTTAGAAACCTCAGGATAAAAGATCTGGATGGTTTTAAAAATGGGTTTTGCAGTATAGAATTTTCTGCTCAGATATTTTTTTCTTCTTCTCCAGATCACAATTTGTTAGAAGTTATGGTGATAGGCTTTATGAAGGGCAGTTTGGATAATTGATCAGTAATCAAGTATTAGCAATACACAGACAATACAAAAGACTAGGAGACTGTAAAAAAAATAAAGGGAAAATACAGATTATAAACAATAAGCTGGGCGCCAGTGACCCACACATCTCTGAGGCTGCGTTCTGAGGATCATGGTTCGAATACAGCCCTGGCAGAAATGTCCCCATGAGACTCTTGACTCCAGTTAACCACTCAAAAAATCAGAAGTAGTGCTGTGGCTCAAAGTGGTAGAGTACCAGCTTTGGGCAAAAAAGCTCAGAGAACGTACCAGGCCCTGAGTTCAAGCCCCGTGACAAAAAATATTAGTAGAAACAAAACATCCAAGTCCTGTGCCCCCACCCCAGCAGTATTTTTTTTTAAATCTTTTCCCATGTAGTATCTCAATAGATGTTGGGAATCGGAGTATAGACATAACATTTTCCATGGGCTATTTTGTTTTGCATAGTAGCCGTAAATGAGTCTTAGAAGAGGGATGGCTATGATAATGTATTTAGTAAAACTGGCATGATAAAATTAATTCACTTGATTTATCTGTTATCATTACTGGTCACCTACAGCATGCCAAACTGTGTACATACTCAGGTCTCATTTAGGTGTGTACATGTCTTGTAAATAATGTTTCCTCTTGAGGCTCAGATGATACATTAATTTTACTTTGAAGAATAGCATCTTGAAGCTAGAGACAATTTGGTCACCTTGTATTCTACCAGTTACTTCATAGCTGAGGGATTATAGTGCTCTCTCAGATGATTAGCAGATAAGTGCTAATGTTGAATTAGGGCCTCATAGATTTACAGCTATGGTTAGTGGAAACTTACTCAGTAGCTCAGATGATTGTCCTGTTTCATCTCTCCATATGCTGGGAGTAGAGAACCATGTACCACATCCAGATCTTGTCTGTTTTTGTGCTTCATTTCCATGGATAAGAAAGGTCCATTACTATTTTTTTTGCAAAGCCCTTTACAGATTGGAATTATATACAGATTTGTTTCTCCAGAGCCCTATAGCTGCACTAAAATATTTTCACCCAAGTTTTGGGGCAATGGTTATGTAGGTAGTTGAACTATTACTAGCACAAGAGAAGGAAGATTGGGATTTTCCTCACAATCTGATTTTGTTAATTGTGTGAGTCCTGCATGATCTATACTGAAAGAAACAGACTATGTTTTTGTAAATTTTTTAGGCCAACTGGGCAAATAGCTGTATTTATGTTTCCCATAGACTGGTCTGTGTCCT
Organism: Megascapheus bottae; assembly: GCF_031878675.1. Classification (NCBI taxonomy): domain Eukaryota; kingdom Metazoa; phylum Chordata; class Mammalia; order Rodentia; family Geomyidae; genus Megascapheus; species Megascapheus bottae. Next base: position 7,566,369 of record NC_143537.1, on the reverse strand, counting down.
TTCAGCTTCTCATTTTCTTCTTTTTCTTTCCCTCTCTCTAAACATGTACAGATTTTTTTCTTATCATTACTCACTAAACAATACAGCATGACAAGTATTTATATAGTCTATGTGCATTGCGTTATATATTATGGGGAATGTATGGATGGTTTAAAGTATACTGAAGCATGCAAATAGGATACATGTAGGCACGGTATCATTTCACATAAGGAACTTGATTTTAGTATTCAAAGCAAGCTCAGGAATCAATCCCCAACAGAGAGCAAGAGACAACGTCATTATTCCATAAGCTGCAAAAAGAACTATCTTTTGGGACCAGCTACTTAACCATTCTCAGAGAGCAGATTGGATCAGTTTTGTTTGTTTTTTTCAAGATGTTATTTGATTTGTTAGGAGAGCTTGATAGATATCTACACTACTTGTCCTTCACTGACCTTGAGGGAGGTCAACTTGACTGGTTTCATCACGACCCACCTGTTCAAAGCCAAGGCAGAGCTTTCTGACTGAGCAGAAGCCCCTGGATGAAGCAACTTCCCCTCTCCCAGGAGACATTGAGGATGTGAGGGTGACAGGGGATCTGAATGACATTGAAAATGTACACTAAAATTTAGATAGAAAATTATAAAGGACATAGGGACTTAAGAAGAGTACAGGCTTAGAACCAAGAGTCTTGTTAGAACCCAATTTGCTCACTCTGCTTAAAATTCCCAAGTAGCGGGTAGTGGAATCCATAGGTACCAATGGATTCTACCCTTATTTCCTTCCCATTGTCTGCAGAGATCACGAAGCCACTTGATTCATCCAAGAGTCTGTCCTAAGGTGTTTTGAGTATTAGTGGCGCATAAGGGTTCTCAGGAAAACGGAGTGACTTAATCATGGAGGGAAAGTTTGTAAGGTTATTTCACTTAATAACAGCCACTCAGAAGAGTAAGTTTTGATTGCCTTTTTTTTCTACAGGAAGACATCGAGGGTCTAAATGTTTGCTTGATTCACACAAAATCAGGTTATGTGCAGTAGTGACACTAAGCCTATTTCCCTGTAATTCTGTGGCCCAGGCTGCTTCATAGAAATTCAAATGCCGTGTCTACATGGCAGTGATTTTCCTCACTGGGTTACAAATAGTTTCCTGTGAGTTTGTGTCTGTAACTCAGCGCTAACAAATATACTTAGTATTACTTCTGAACTCTCTGGGGTCAGACTCCAGATGGTTTACAAGTCTCACTAAGCTGACCACTTTACAGGTGTCTGTCTGCTTTATTAGGTGACAACTCACACTCTATATAGAGCTTCACAAGTGACAATCTACCTGTGCCTGAGGAGATACTCACCAAATAGTTGGCAATGAGGGAGAGAACAGACAGATAACTAATTTTCTAGGTGTATTCTCATAGTGTATGAGCCCTGCTTATCCCTTATGAGTGGTTTCTTGATTGGCAGGGGCCACAGAGTGCATGATTTCATTTTTTTTAAATTATTGATTTAGCTCCAGGCTTATCCTGCGGTCAGAGATGATGGGCTCTGAGAAGATGAATGACAGTCATCTCCACATGACATTTTCCTGAAGGAGACCTGCTAAACTTCCCCACTGAACTCTTCAAAGGAACAGAATGATCCTTCCTTCCTTCCTTCCTTCCTTCCTTCCTTCCTTCCTTCCTTCCTTCCTTCCTTCCTTCCTTCCTTCCTTCCTTCCTTCCTTCCTTCCTTCCTTTTTGGACTAGTCCTGGAGCTTGAACTCTGGGCCTGGGTGCTGTTGGTGAGCTGCTTTTGCTGTAGGCTAGCACTCTACCACTTGAGCCACAGTGCCACTTCCAGCTTTTTTTGTTTTTCTAATAATGTGTTTGGAGATAAGAGTCTCACGGACTTTTGTGCCTGGGCTGGCTTTGAACCTTGATCCTCAAATCTCAGCTTCCTGCGTAGCTAGGATTATAGGAGTAAGACACCAGCTCAGGGATGAATCTTCCTTCTTTAACAAAACTTTGCAGCAGACACTAAGCTATGGGGTATGCATTATATGAAAGCTACATATAAGAAAACATATAACTGTGTCATATAAAAAACAAAGATACAAAAAAATAGGTCCCTTTACCCAATCCAAAGTTTGAAGTGCCAGTTATTTAGAGAAGAAAAATGCGAAGGGATTGTGTCTTCCTTCCCTCCTTCCCTCCCTCCTCCTCTTCCTTCCTTTCTCCTTTTCCTCTCCCTCCCATTCTAGATAATAACACTGGAGGAGTCTAGTAATAAAATTTAGTAAAATGTATAAAAAAATCCAGGAATAAAGAAGGTATAGATGACAGACAAGCAGAATTAGGCAGAAAGCCAGATTGGAGCTTGGATCCCAAGGAAGTACTTAAGATGTCTACAACAAGAGAGATTTTAGCTAAGATACTAGCTTGGTGAATATACTTTGTGCCAATTCTAATAGTAAAAAATATCCACAAAGGGCCATTGAAAAATGATAGCAGCGAGGTGACACATCTGAGTGAGTCTGTGCAAAGCCACCCAGTGTCCTCTGGCTTCTTCATATCATTATTTTTCCTCCTTGAAAAGAGGAAGGGATCAGTGGTAGCTAATTTGTCAGTGGGTCACAGTGGAAAGGGAAGAGACCTGAATTCCCAGTTTGGAGATGCAGCATATATATGATCTCACCATACTCAGGCTGTGGACTTGCACTCACCATCTTCAAAGATTGCGTTACTGCTTGTGAGTTTCCACGTCCTTTCCAGTGGCTTCCTTTCTACCTTCCTCTTTTTTGAATGTAAAGGAGGTGATCGCACTTCCGTGTGTATATCTCATGTCTTCCAAGGAATTATTTTATCTGGACCTGCATAAATGAATGAAATGAAGCCTATACATCCTCTTCAGTTTGATAGTTTCTGGCTACACATCGTGCAGTATTGTATTTCAGGCGCTCTCCTGCTCACATCCGTTGCTGTGTAGTATGTCATCATTGGAAAGTCTCTGCAGAGTTCTGAAAGTGTTTGAGTGGCTTCTCCATCAGCCACTCACACTCATCCTGTGACAACTTCTGTATTGCTCTTGCCTTCCATCCGACTGTTGGTGAATGAGTTCCTTGGGAGCCTCCAGAGTTCACAAAGTAATGCCCCTGGAAACCCCAAAAAGCATCTTGTCATCAGGATGTGGGAGCAGAGCTTTGGAGCTGGAAAAAAATAGAATGGCTTTGAACTCCCAAAGGTATCCATTCTGCTTCCTAGGCTACCTTTACCCAAACAGTGTGGAACTCAAGGCTTCTCAGTGTATTATATTAGAGAGGTAAAGAGCTGCAACACATGGATGATGCTACATCATCATCTCGTCTCTGCACATTCTTGTAGACGAGTTAAGGATGTCTTTAGGGTCATGTCATAATGAGCTTGACTAATGCAGATCGAAGTCACGTAAGCATTACTAGTGTGTCTTGCAGTCATGGAATAGTGAGTGTTGCTAGCGTCTCTTGCAATCGTGTGTCTACATTGCGTTGTTTCATTAGCAGTTCTTTTCCTTCAGATCATGTCTTGTTCTGGCAATAGCACAAGAATGTATAACATGGTGCTGCTTTCTGGGTGTGTTTTTTTTTAATGATTTGTGCTTCCTATTAGGGCATGAACACCTTGGGTTCTCTCCAAATGGCTCTCAGGACTAGTTGTCTCCAGTAGCGCTGGGCTAGAGCAACACAGCCTGATCGGTGCACAGTAACCACACAATAAGTCATTTTGTTCCAATTCATATGGTTTCGTGGCAGTATTTTAAGCTCAGCTTGGCAGCCAGATTGTTGTGTTGAGTATATTTGTTTCTTCATTTTGTTCACCTTAATTTTCCTTGGAAGCCATTGCAACGGCCAATTCATCTTCATAAAGGCTGGCTCAAGTGATAGAGAGCCAACCCTGGAACTGAAGAAGCCAAAGAAGAAATGGTGGACTTGAGTTCAAGCCTCAGCACAGGAAAAAAAAATTAACTTGATAGCTTAATGACCAATATATTCTACTGTATACTTCTCTGTGTGATAAATATAGCTTTTCAATTACCACCACACTTCCTGGAGTATGGAGTGTATCTGGTCATATTCAGTTTCAGCAGATTCCAGCATAGCACTTTATTTTTAGATTCCAGCATATCATTTCATTTTAGAGTCTTTTTATTCTAAATGATTTTGTGTTGGTTGATCCTCACAAAAGAAAAAAGAAGGCTTTGTGTCTACACTGCCAACACCTGGCAGTAAACACAATAATTCACCTGGCTTGTCAACACTGGAACCATGCCATCTTGGCACATTTTGAACTTGACTGTATTTGTATTCTTTCATGCCATGAAACTTGAATATTTATTATGACATTCTATGAATTTGCATAAGTCAGGGCTGTAAGAAAATTCGTCACCCAAGAGGGTGACAAATAGAAGGGTTAGGACCCTTGGGTGGGGACACAAACACAAGGAAGAACTAGAAGGTGCTTCAGTGGCTTGAACTCACTTGGGAAAATCCACCAATAGACAGAAAGCCAGTGAGATGAATACAAATCAGTTTCTCAGCCTTCTGTTCCTATTGTCTTCAGAAGGGAACCTTTGATGCCTATTTTTCTCATCAGCTCACCCACCTTGAGAAATCTTTATTCCACAGATGAAATATATACCTGTTTATTCATCTTGTCTGTATCTATTCTTCATGAAAAACTAGAGCTAAAATTTCATTCCTTAGGAAGCAGTTTTTACTCCGGCAGAGACACATCCTCCACTGAGAATGAACTTAAGCTAAGCCCTGACTATATAGTAGTAAACTAAAAGATTACATATAGGGACCTAGAGACAGAGACTAGAAGGAGCAAAACAGAGGAAGACCATTATCTTGGAGACAGCAGGTAAAATCTATACAATCAAAATAACATTTAATTGCATATTTATAGAACATAGTACTTTTGCCAGTTTCATGCTGTTCTATGCCTTTCAAAACTAGGCTACATTTGATAATACTACATAGGTTAGATTTTTCACACTTGTTGAAAATCACACTCATACATTCATATGATTATATTGTCAGTTGATCATATATCAAATGAGTTGTTACCAAGGAAGTTTAAAATATGTTACTTTTATTTAAAAAATCTGCAAAAATTTTATAGTGAAATAAATGTATTTTCAAGTAGTATATGGAGATATTTCATAGATGTGGCATTATGTTGATGGCATTACCAGTTGTGAGCTTGGAAAGTTTCCTTATGAAAGGGAAATCAAATTGTCTTTTGATTATTCAGTGAGTGGAAGGCTATTCCAAATTTGGTTTGAGGCAAAGAGGAAGAGAAGTACAACAAAGGTTAAAAAAAAGGCATCTCTCCTTGGTAGTTAAGTGATAGATACCTTTATAGATATCTAGGAGAAAAATACTTGACAGACAGAATTAATTATCTCCACTTAAACAACCTTTTACCAAGCTCCCTAAGGCCTTATGTTTATTGTACAAATTGAGTTCTTAGCCAGTATAAACACACAGGCCATAGATAAAGCAAAGAAAATAAGTAATGAATCTTGTACTTCCCATGAGGCCGGCTTATGGATGTTTTTCATCTGAAATGTTTTGGTTCAGGAGAAGGGAAAAAAAGTGAATTATCTAGAACAAAGAATTAAAAAAAAAACAGAAGTTGAATCTACTTTGTTTCAGAAATAACTCTTGGGTTTATTCTGTTTCTATTTCACTGGATAAATTCAGTGTTTTCTCTTAATGTTACTAGAAAACTAGATACTATTCTTTTTTTAGAATCGTTTAACATTGAGGTACTTGATGTAAGTGCTTTTTTTTCTTCTACCACTTACTCTAGTGTTCTGCTCATCATGATATGAGATTGTCTCTTATTCTCTCTCACCTCTAAGCTTTTCAGAGCTGGGTGAAAAGTTCCCTCCACTAATGTTGGCTGTGAGAACAGGTCTCACTTCAGTTTTGGGTATTTGATAATAGGAGAGTCAGGCCCTTGTACCAAGCTGAAGTCAAGTTTGCATAAATATTGGGCTTTATATGTTTTCATAATTTTTTCATACTACTTCTAAAGAGCTTGTTTCTGAGAAAGGTTAGGAAGGGTGTCCTGTTCCCAAAGTGTCAGGCAATTGGATGTAAACTGAATTATGTGACAATAACAACAGTAGGTCACAGTTATGGACCTCTTACAGAGTTGTTAGTTCCTATGTTTCTCTCAGGAATAATATGCATGGTAGACCCTATGAAAAATGAATCTGAGGCGAGACCCCTGCCCTGAATTAACCAGCCAACCCATTTCCAACTCACTTTTATTTGCCTTGGTGGCATCTTTGTTCTCTTGTGATTTCTTCTTGCCCTATTGTAAAAAGAAAATAATATGTGTATTTTTATGAACCCTTTCAAATCAGAAATAAAACAGGGAAGGTGGTCATTATACAAAGAAGATTCAGCTTGCGTTTGTATTTGGCATTTTTGCTTTTCTGAACCCTTAATCCCCTCACACGCTTCATTCTTGTTTCTAGTGGTCGTTGGTGACACTGGTTATAACAGAGTACTAAGTAACACTATGTGTGGAGGCAGTGTCTCACTATCTTCTGGCCTCAGTCTCCTGCATTCTGGGTTCCAGATTTCATCATTGGGCTTCACTGTTGATCAGAATCAAATGAGATCCATGTTAATGCACTGCTATTGCAGAAGGATTATAGTGAATGCTTAAGGTAAATAATTCAGTTGCCTGCTATGTTCAACAAGGTTAGGCACAGCGTAGGATTACTGGTAAAACAAGAAAGGGGCCTGCATGAAAGATAACTGTCTTGAGATTTGGCTTATAGTAGCTATGTGATTTAATGCAAGTGATGCTTAATAGACATTATTGAGAATTGAAGACCAATAGTGATAGAAGCGGACATTGCCAGGCTGTAGACAAAAATGTCATCAGGAACTCTGGTCTTGGAAATACCAAGGCAGCAGGCAGCAGGTGAGCTTATTCAGGGAGAACTCACCCAGAGAAGCCCCTCTGGTGGAAACACAATCAAGAATGAACAAGTCTACAGAGGCCGGCTATGAAGCCTGAAGTACATTCCCCTAGAAGGACGACTTTAAGAAGAAAAATGAAACCATTCTGATGTGATTACTCATAAGGATTTTTATAAAGAGCCATTTTTCTGTTCGTGGATATGGGAGAATTTTCTTGAAACCAGAATCAATGGTTCCATTTACCTTGTTAGTAACAGCATATGTTTGTGCTTTTTTTTTAATTTAAATTTACTTTGTTGTGAAGGTGTCATATAAAGGGATTACAGTTGCATAAGTAAGGTAATGAGTACATTTCTTGTCAAACATTGTTATCCCCCCCTCATTTTTCTCCCACTTTCCTCCCCTGGCTCCCCTGACATAAATTTTAAAAAGGTTAATTTCCAAGACAGTGTGGTGTATCTCTGTCTCTTTGTCCTTTGTTTTACCATTTTGTCATTTCCCTTTCCCAAATCAGATAAAGAGATATATAAGACACAGGGTACAAGAGTCAAAAAAAGAGGGATGACAGATGAAAAACCATATGAGGGAAAAGAAAGAAAAAAGAAATACCATTCATATTATGTTAACAACAACAACAACCCTCTTCTTTCTTTGTTTTAAATAGCTGTATTTCTCTTGATCTCTTAACTCACAGTGTGCTTCATGATTTTAAGGCCTGAGAAAATTGCTTAGTGGCCAAATATTGAAAATAGTCCAGTCTTTTATTCAGGTGATTTCTCTTTCATACTCCAGCCTTCTCAAAGGAATGGAAGTATATCAGCCTGTGAGACTGAATTTTTACATTAATTTATCTTTCCTTTATGTAAGAGAAAAATAAAAGAGGATGAGTGGACTCTGGAAAAATAGCCAGCTAAGGAGGGTTACTGTAATTGAGTATGATACTGGACAAAGTACTAAATCCAGGATATAGCAGAAGTACAAACTGCCAGGTCACTAAACTTGCTGTCCCTTAAGCTATGTTTATTTTAATTCCCAATTGAAACAGTGTGGTGGAGTGGTGGGAGAGAGAGATGGATCATTGTATAGATCACATTAGAGCCTGCCAAGAGCCATCACATTTCTGTTTTCGGATACCATCTTCCTCTATGACTGCCATTTTTGGCCGTCTCTAAGCTGTGAGACATTGCCTCAGTTTGCATGTTTTGGCTTCTCCCTTTTGTCTTTTTCCATGTCAGTTTGGTAAGTAAGTCTGTTCGTCTATTCTTTTCCTTTTGCATTTGAAACACACTTCTTGAAAGAAAGAAAAAGCCACAAAGAACAAGGCTGAGAATGGTTCCTATGAAGAGCCCGGACACTCTGATAACCATTGTGTGTATGGTGGTTTTCCTGTCCCTGCTATAGAGTTTATTTTTACCTGACTGTAATGAAACAAGAGCCAGTTTGAATTTTTCCTTTTCCAGTTGGCAAGAAAGCACAGGATTGACAGACATCAAGAGAGATAAAAATTATAATAGAGTTTTAGATGTGGCCTTCAACATCACTCATCCCAGTTTGTTCACCATGCAGGCATAGACATGCAAGTTCAAACAAGGGAGGCATTTGTCGTAGCTCAACCTGCAAGTTGGTATAGAGCAAAGTTGTGGGCATCATGTGTTTCTTCAGTTAGTGGCCAGTGTTCTCCACAACAGAAGACAATTAACTATGCAACTAGCCAGGACCTAGGATATAAAGCTTCCATTCTCTGTGGAGAAATTTGCCTCACAGATTTGACTGCTTTGCCATTTTGGTTCTCTAGTCTGCTCATTCTTCTTTAATTATTATCATTAACAAGTATGTATTGATCACTTTCTATTGAGTACAATACTGTACAAACTGGTAGTATAGGCTCTCTTTGGAGATTACAAACTAGAAGATACGAGATGAGAGAAATGTGGTGATAATTTAAAACTTTGTTCTCTAGAACTTTTCCAACATCCTCTTCTAAAATAGATCATTCATCTTTGCAATCAATTCTGTACCAGGGACAAGCCCCTTGGAAAGCTTGAGAAATTGTTTTCTTTCCTTTGACTTGTATTTCTTTCTTTACTGCCTCCTTTTCATTCTTTGAATTAATTTCTTCTTTTCCAAGAGTTACTGACTTGATTCATTCAAGACATACTTGAACAGTGCTATTCTATGTTAGCTGAGGCTGAATACCAAGAAATGGAAAAGAATGAGTTTTGTGTCCAAGAGATTTCTTTCTTTTTTATTATTGGGGTCATGTATAGAAGGGTTACAGTTAACATTTGTCAGGTAATAGGTGTATTACTTCTCAGATATTGATACCCCATCTCATGTTTTTTCCCTGTTTCCCTCCCCCCACAGGATATGTGATCAGGTACCCAATTAGTACCTAGAAATAATGGCAGTGTTTAAAGCCTTTTTCATAGCATGATCTGTGGAGAATTTGGGATCAGATATCATGCTGCATGTCTGTCATCTCAGTTATTCAGGAGGCAGAGATAGAAGGATTGAGATTACACCATACCTTGGGATAAAGAACAAGACCCTATTTGAACACGAAGTAAAATCTAAAGAAATGAGGTGTGACTCAAGTGATAGATTATTTGCCTGGAAAATACGACATTGTGATTTAAACCCTAGTATTGTCAAATATGTGTGTATGTATTTATATATGTAAATTACATGAATATATAAATTATAAATGTAGATATTTATACACATATATATGTAATTCTGCACACTGCAGGCCTCCGTGGGATTCTTCTTGGTATGATCCAACCACCTTAGATAACCCTTAGAGCTACCTCAGCAATGTGACGATTAATATCTCGCCCTGTTTTGTTGATTTGGCTATAATACAGTCATCTTGGCACAGAAAGCTGTTTTCCTGAGCTGATGAACTGTGATTGTTATGAAGGTGATGTAGGAAGTGGAGTTGGTGATACAAGGCTGAGTGACTGGTGTGCAAAGGAAGAAGTGAATGGTGACTGCCAGGTACCATGTTATGCCAGTACACTCCACCACAGAGCACACCCAGCCTCGAATGATGGAGTTGGTGGGAAAGCTGAAGGGAAAAGAGGGAATTGGTTGGAATAGGACACTTGTTCTTGTGGTCTTAACTGTGGATCTCTATTGTAGTGTCTATGAGAGAAAGAGTGGAATTTAGGATCAGAGGAAAGGTGGAACTAGCCCAGGGAAATGCAGACTAGAAATGTCATCACGATCTAGAGATGTTGAATGGAGCTTTGGATGTTGCCACAGAATACTAAAAATCGGGAGAAAGGACACGTGGCCTTTGCATGTCTACATTGACCAGCTGGTACCTGCTGGGTGGCTTGGGTATACTCAGCTGGTGCATCCGGTGGGTAAGGAATGGAATTTAGAATGAGGGCCTAGCTGTCAGCAGTTAGAAGGTTGTCAGGTCTGTTCCAGGATCTAAGAGACAGTGGAATGATTAGCCTAGACCCATAGAAGAGAACGTACGGGGCCAGTAGAAGAACCCACCGTTCTGTGGTAAGTGAAGATGTCTGGCTGAACAGGTGAACTTGGCATTCATGATTGTGTAGAAGATAATTAAAATCAATTGACATGAAAATGAAAGAGAACTATCAGAGCAGAACTTTGGGAAACAGCAACGTGTAATGAGTTGTCCAGGCAAATAAATAAAAAAATTAACCCGGGATGAAACCAGGTTGTCTGAGATGCTGGAAACTTCTTTCTGCCCTTGCCACACAGAAGCCAACAGTGCAAGAGTATCCACAGCGCTTGCCATTGTAGAAAGGCTTTGGAACTGTCTGCTGCATTTAATAAGCAAGAGATGAACTGTGATTTAGGAAGCACATTTTTTGGTGGGACTCTGGTCAGACATCTTGGAAGGTCTTTTAATGGCTTAGAAGTGGATAGAAGCCTTTACTCAGCAAACCGAACCTTTGAGAGTTCCATCATCAACACTGAGTTTGATTCAAGCTTTCCACAATCAAAGTCAGAGCTGAAAAATGACCCCTTTCCACCGCACATACAAACCCTCCCTGATGACCTGGGAAAATATCCTTAGTAAAGCGCTGGCTTTTAAGGTCACTTCTAAGTCATCCTGAAGCTGGGATTATCAAGTTGGTTTTAACCAGCATGCTTTAAGGACCTAGTTTGGGGCAAGTTATTGACACATATCCTCTTGGAAAATGCCCCCGTTCTGCCTGAGACACAGGGTTCAATTCTTGGTAGATCAAGGAGTTTTTAAGGGGAGAATTGATTTCTTGTCGGGGGCAATTTTTTTTCCTCTTTAAATCAAAATCATCATTTCTAGCCTTTGAAAATAGTAGTTCTAGGAATCTGGCAATTGGTCAAACTTTCTGACTCTGCCTTTCTTCTTCCTTTATGATCAGTCATGAGGCTAGAACTTAGGGCCTAGGCATCGTCCCAGAGTACTTTTGTTCAAGGCTACAGCGCTCCTTCTGATTTTCTGGTGGTTCATTGGAGATAATTGCCCAGGTTGGCTTTGAACTACAATCCTTTGTTCTCAGCTTGCTAAGTAGCTAGGATTACAGGCATGAGCCACCAGTGCCTAGCAATCTGTTATTTGTTTATCTTTAAACTACTTGCTGATTTCCGGGGTTCCATGGAGCCCTGCAGTGCTGTGAGTTTGCACTTTAGGAGCTGTGACAGCACCTAGTAGGATGAAGTTGCTTGCACCAGTGGCATGAGGTGATGTTTTGAGAAGTTAAGTGACAGCTAGCTGCATTCTTTTCTCCTAGTTCTTCCTCATCCTTTTCTCTCGAGTGGGTGCATTGGGGTTTCCCAGGAGAAACACGGGCTGTTCCTCCTGAAGCATCTGTTTCTTTTTGATAGTCTCCATGATTTTCGAGACATCACCTTTTGTATTAGAAATGGCTTAAGAAGCAACAGGATACTAAGTTCAAGTTAAAATTAAACTTCAAAGACATTTTGTAGAGTACACAATTATATTTAGTGGGAAAAAAATTCCCTAGTGACTTCACAAAGGATTTCTTATGTGTATTCTATTTTAGTTTATCTATTTATTTATTTTTTTTTAGCATGACCTCTCAGGTTATGCTTTCAGACTCTGGAGACCCTTGTTTTCTCTCTGTTGCTTGTGCACATATTTTGGTGCAAGCCTGAAAAGTAGTGGGAATCCAACTGTGGTATTTTCAGCTCCCCAGAGAAAAGTAAGCTGTGGAGAAAGAGGGCATGTGAGGTTGACTGTTTCATCTCCGAAGTCCGATAAATCACCAGAAGCTCCAACCCAATCAATGCCCCCTGAAGAATTGGATGCCCGACAGTGCCTCTGTGCTCCAGTGGGCAGTGAACAAATGCATACAGTGGAGAAAGGGTCGATTCTTCCATGAGTACTATTAGCATAGGTATATAGCATGAAACTCATTATTATGTAAGTATGGAAAGGGCACAAGCAGATAATGCTATTATTGATGTCATATACCCTTGAAAGTAGACCTATGGTGTAAAATGTGGAGTTTTCATTATACGGAGGTATGTAAGGCAATTCAGGTGCTAGAAGGAACCCCAGAGCTTTATATTTCTGTATTAATGAAAAATTAAATGGAGGGGCTTGCAATCAAATCTAGGGCCTTGTGCATCCAAGCCATATTTATATATTTCAGTTCATCCTTTGAACAGATAGATAGATGGACAGATAGATAGACATATTGTATATATAGTTAGATTTTAGGTATGCATAAATAGACAAATATATAGATAGAAAGGTAGATGGAAAGATAGATGTGGTAGATTTAATAGATTTTACATATAGTTAGTTTTGTAGGTATATATAGATCCATAGACAAGCAGACAGATATACAGATAGATAGCAAACGTACATTAATGTTTTCCCAAAATGGAGCCTCTTAGAAAGAACTATAAAGAAAGCCAGAACAATGTCACAATCATTTTTTCCAGATTGTAAATATCTTTTTATGGTAAAAGATGGTGAGAAGAAATACTAATCAATCATGCACAAAAAAAAAACTAGAGCAAGAGTTCATCTGCTGAAGGCAAACAAAGCTAAATGGGAAGTAAGGGGTCTGATAAATAAATGGATCGTTATCAGTATGGCCACATTACTCAAATTTCTGTCTCTGGAATGGACACATTGGTGTCCGTGGTTCTAGGGATTCCTCCATGGTGAGCTAGCTTGGTTGCATTTAAGTCTGTGATGATACGGAGCAACAGAGGAGAGGAAGGTTAGGTGGAGGTGTTTTGTTGTATCATTCACCCTTCGAATGTGACCTAGACCTGACACCCCATGAGCTCTATCACTTTCAAAGTTTCTACCACATCCCAGTAGGGTCACACTCAATCTTTATATATAGCATAGCCAGCACAGGTGGAAGTCAGAGCTTTGAAAGTCTGTTCTATCCAGTACTTGAATTTTGCCCTTGTTGGTTTTCTGCCCATCTCACATTTTCATGTGTTATTTTCCCCTAACTCCACACTAAGTGCTTTCAAGTCAAAGGTGACCTCTGGGTCCCCACCATCCATGACTTCTTCCTGGCTGAACATTCAGTGGCTGGAAGTATAAAATATATGTGGAAGAGTAGCAAGCCCTGGAGAGGGTGGCTTGTCAATCGCGGAGCAATCTTCTTTTGCCCAAGTAAGTGGGCTCTTCTTCGGTTACTAATGTTTAGTAAGGTCCCTCCCTTTGCTCCCACCCTTGCCTCCACCCCCCAAAAAAACAAAACCCCAGCGGCCAGGCTTGATCTTTTTCCAAATTAATGACAGGTGAAGTAATACTGACATGCAAAGCTAGCAGTAGTTAATTTTGATTAAATGCTCACGACATTTTTCAGGCCCAGTGTACTTTTTATATCTATTAATGGTGAGTACAACCACTGGGTACTGCTTCTAAGAAGTCAGGCAATGAATTACCCAAGTGACTGAACATTTCATTATGTAAAAGGCTCTGTGTTAGCTGTGTTTGACCAATCCTAAGGTACCCGCTAAGTGTTCTGAGCATGTTTAAAGGAGGCTGGGCTGAACTATGATGTTTGGCAGGTTAAGTATATTAAATATATTTTCATCTTCATAATTATGAATTTATCAGGGTTTAAAGCATCTACAATTATTCTGTCTGTAGGGACATTATTTACATGAGGGTTATATTCTGACATTCTGCAAGGATTTGTAGAAATGAGGTGGAAACCACCTCACCCAGCATGAACGATCGTTCACACACTTGGGTTTTCTAGTTTCCTTGTCTAATCACTCTACTACACTTGCTTTTTGTTCTGGCCCTTTGTTCTAGCATGCATGCAGGAATTTGCTTCCAAATGGGTACTCTTTCCATATTGCAAAGAGTGAGCTATCCATAGGGTTTTGCCAGAGAGAAGTCTTAGAACTTAATCAGGTTATTCAATAAATTGAAAGAGGCATAAATGTTGCATGCTGGTGGCTCATGCCTCTAATCCTAGCTAGTCCGGAGATTGGAATCTGAGGATGTGGTTCAAAGCCAGCCTAAGCAGGAAAGTCCCTGTGACAATCTTATTTCCAATTAACCACCAGAAAATCAAAGTGAAGCTGTGGCTCAAAGTGGTAGAGCACTAGTCTTGAGCATAAGAGTTGAGGTCCAGAGTTCAAGCCCCATAACCAACAACAAAAAGTGGGAGTTTATCTTAAATGTAATAGTGAGCCAAATTGATGGCTAAAGTGAAAGTATACACTTTTCCAAAAAAAATAGAAAAACTAAGATATTCTATGGCTCAAGAATTCCATTTTTACCTAATTGAATCTAAGGAGCTAAGTCAAAAAAATAGAAATCAATGGTACCTAGAACATTCAGTAGCAAAAGAAAATTAAAACTGAAAAGAAACATTCCATAGAGGGAAGTACTTCATAAATTGGAGGATACGCATTCCTGTATCCATTAAAATTTGTGTTTCCAAAAGATCTTTGTACAAGATATGGTGGTTTACACCTATAATCGCGTACTGAAGAGAGAGAAATGGGAAGATTGTGAGCTCTAGGCTAGACCCTATATTTAAAAAAATGTTTTCTAAAATGTTATCAACAGCAGGAGACAAAAATTGCCTAGTCCAAAATGCCGGTGTTGCATTGGTTGAAAATCTTCCATGGAAAGCACGTAACTGCTTTGTCTTCATATTGCTCTCCTTCACCTTTGAAGGATCGCCTCTGTCTCACAGACTCCTGTTGAAGAAGCAGCTATGGCGTGTCATGGCAGGTATTTAGAAAGGTGACTGGAGCACAGTTGATCATTGAGCTAGGTCAGTTATCATTAGCCCTTAGCTGTCACAAAGAGAGGAGGAAAGATTCAACGATTAGAATGAAAAGTGAGTCCATACATGGCTGTCAGTGCCTCCATCCTTCTTCCCCTGCCAAACCCCCCAGGGAACATGTGTGGATGACCAAGTTGTCACTAGGATGTCTGAGCCAGAAAGTGTTAGATTAAAAACTGGTTTTCGAGTTTCCATTCTGCCCCATATGACTCCGGAAGTTCATGCAAGATTATATACTAGAAGAAAATGGTGATATCAAAGAATACATTAATACACTGTATTCATAGAATGAGCAAATGAAGGTAGAGGTTAGAGCTATGCCTGATAGTCACTTTCTTTGATGGAGGCCTACGGGGGGATTGTTTGATGCACAGCGACCCTGTTAGCACATGTGCTTAGAATTCTTTGTGGGTCTTGCTGTGTCTTTATTTCAGCGCTGTCCCCAAGTGAAACTGGTATTTTGTGCATTGCTTCCTTGAGTGGCCGGCCAGCTTCCAGATACCAGTGGCTGTTCCAACTTCTTCCTCAGTACTTTAAATTCTCTTAGCAATTTTTCTTATTGCCTGATTTTTCGGCTTTGTATTTCTTTTGTAATCCAGCAAAATGAATACTAATTAAAAATACTGAAAGGCACGCTCCTGTAAAAGGTTGAAGTCGACATCCTAGAGGCTGAAATCTCATATCTATCAAATACACATAAGCAAGCAATGGTGAATAATTTAGACCTTTTCCAAATAATTTTTATGGCTCTTGTCATTGACATTCTTGGGGTTATAAAAAAGGAAAAAAAGGTAGCAATTTTTTGATATCCCAACACCCAAGGTGGCTCTTTTTCATTCAATATAAAAGTTGTAAGGAAAGGTCATTTATGGTAATGACTTTTTAAATGAATTACTCATGCAGAAATTGGATTTCTTCAAAGGAAGATACAAAGCTTAGATGGCATTATATATCAATCAATTACATCTTGATATATAGCAAACAAAATGTCTTTCTTCTTTTAAGAAAAGAAAAAAAGTACAGCACATACAGAAGGAAATATGAATGTCTTCAGAGTCTCACAGTCAATAACAAGCAAAAATTGAATTTTCTTTTTCAAATTTCCTAGTATCATTAAAGATGAATAAATTAAATCAAGCATATTTTATCCGACAACCAAAAGCAAGCATCTTCAAGGACATCTATAAATATACATGAATTACACCAGTTCCTTTTATATTCAAAACCTTTTGGCTATTGGGTTGAGGAGGTAGTCTTTTGAACTGTGTCTGTGGGTAGAGGGCAAAATTTTTTCATTGTAGATACGTTCTTATTTCCATCTATTATGATGGTCTGAAATTTCACAGTTTCCTAAAACGCTATTTAGGCAACCGATAAGTGACTCCTTTTCAATTCAGATATTTTGCAGTTAACAAATTCTGTTCCTGTCTATAATTTTTGGGTATCACTGAAAACCTTGGTATTGTCCTCATTTCTTTTTCTGTAAATGTATTATTATTATTGTTGTTATTATTTGCCAGTCCTAAGTCTTAAACTCTGAGCTCAACGTTAGCATTCTACCACTTGAGCTGCAGTTCCACTCTGGCTTTTTCTGTAATTAATTAGAGATTAGAGACTTACATATCTCCTGCTCAGGCTAGCTTTGAACCGTGATCCTCAGGTCTCAACTTCTTAAATAGTCGTATCCCGTTAGTACCTGGCTGCCTTCAAGGTGAAATTCTCATGGAATGCATGCAGATGATAATAGTCCAGCGTTTGTGTTGGGTTCTGCATTACATTCCTCACATAACCTTGTTTTGACATTACCAGCTGAGTTACTCATTTCCATTTTTCTCCTAGTTTTTTTTCTGTTGGCAAAACATTCAGTTCTTCCATGATAGTTTAGAATAGCTTCACAAATGCTTGCACGTGGATTTTTTTAAAATTTGCCGACTGAGTATATTCCTAAACCAACTAATCATATGGTATTTGAAACAAATCACATGAAAGGTAGAATTACCAAATACCAAAGAAATGCAAAAGCATTTCTCGGGTTCTTTATCTTTCTATAAGCATTTTAAAAGCAGAAGTCTTTTTGTGCTGCTTTCAAGGAGGGAAATTTTCTATTTTATGCTTTCCATGTTTCACATTCCATAGGGGTTTTATAAGAGTATAACATATTCAAATAACTATGTTGTTCAAAATTGCTTCAACAACTTAATAATTTTTCCATTTTTCTTGTAACATCAACACTATGAATATTATTTTAACCTAAACAGACTGTTGCATGTGTATCAGAGATACTAGAATTCCTTTGTAGTTCTCTTCATTTAGCGTGATTTATACAAACACTTTGGTATGAAGCATGTGAAGTATAGAAAAAAAAGTTTTGCTTCTTAATTGCCCTAGTGCAGTTGAAGAAATGAAGCGAGATGATCAGGTTGTGTTGAAC
The DNA here is from genome assembly GCF_031878675.1 of Megascapheus bottae. Classification (NCBI taxonomy): domain Eukaryota; kingdom Metazoa; phylum Chordata; class Mammalia; order Rodentia; family Geomyidae; genus Megascapheus; species Megascapheus bottae. The sequence goes on along the minus strand of NC_143537.1, from coordinate 7,548,737 downwards.
CTGTATATCAGGTATCCTGCTAATAACCCATTTTCTTAATTAGAATAAGCAAGTATTGTTAGCATTGTGGCACTGAATAAATTCCAGGTTAAATGAAGTCTGGAAGTTTGTTTGCTATTCTTGACCTTTCATTTGCCAAGAGGTTGTCTAACTCCAAAATCAGAAAGTCTGAGTTCAACTTTGCTTTCAGCCATGTTCTGTTTATCCCTTGGTCAGTCATCTTTCTCTTGTCTTTTGTTTTGTTTTGGCTGATTTATCAAAGTGTCATAAACTGGTAGCTTCTGTGTTCCTACATATTATGAATTCCTAGGTGCCATGAAGTCTAGGGCATGGAAGATGCAGTGACAGAGGAGGTCCCATTTCTGACCAATAGGTGACACCTTCTCGATGCGACTTCACAAACCACTGCTCCTCAAATCTTAACTTCCTAAATAGCTAAGATTGTAGACGTGAGCCACCATTGCCTCTCTCATCTCCTATTCTTTTCTGGTTTATTCTTTGCCACTCATTAAATCCTAGGGAGGAGGATTCTAATCAGATCTCATCAGCAAATGGATGGGGACATTCATTAGTACTGCCATTAAGACCATATGTGATAGGGTCAGGAGAACCTCCAGACCACTGCACAGGCTCCTGTTACAGAATGACACTCAGTGCTCAGCTCTGTCCAGCCTACGGTCGCCCCAGTAAAGAGCAATGGACATCTGGAGTTTGAGAATTGTGAAAACAGCCGAGGATTTCTTTTTTCTTTGCAGATACCAAGTCATGAAAACAGTTTTGCTTATCTGTCATGGAGCTCACATCCTCAGAGCTGTGTTAGTGGAAGTCTCTCTAATGATCTATTTTTTTCCCCTCTTTTTACATAGTACTGAACTATGCCTAACTAGAGTTTCCTCAAATCAATATTTGAGTGCATTTCCTATGCAGACATTGGCGAAGTGGGAAACTCAAGGAGAATTGTAAAGTGGTAAAACTCAAGCAGTGTGTGTCTTTTTGTTTGTGACTTTTTTTGGTCTAATCATTTGCCTTGTTTTATAAAGAAGAAACTCTTGGTAATTGCATAGCTGTGGTTAATATTTATGGATCATTGTAGTAGAAATCAGTAGTTATTTTCCACTGCTTGGCATGCAGGCCTTACTCCTCTAGAAGATGTCTTATTCTGTGACCCATAGCAGCCCAGCCTCTCTCCCATTGTGACACTGATTTGCTGACCACTTGCTTTCTACAACCTTATCATTAGAGTAGAATCCTGAATGCAGGCTACTTGTGAGTTCTGCCTGCCTGTGGGCTCAGGAACTGAGTTTTAGAGACATTCATAGGGGGCTGGTTCTGCAATAAGAGGGGACACTGAGTCAAGGCATTGATAACTCAAGGCTATATCTCTAGCTATTATCTGGGACGCTGCTCTTGGAAGTGTTTGGTGCGGTTGCTGGTGGTGATTCTGAGACTTGAACTCAGGGCCTAGGTGCTGTCTTTGAACTCTTGCTCAGGCTAGAACTCTACCACTTTGAGCCACAGCTCCACTTTCAGCTTTATGAGTGGTTAATTTGAGATTGCTGGGATGGCTTTGCACTTCGATCCTCAGATCTCAGCCTCCAGAGTAGCTGGGAATACAGTAGCCAACAGGATTGTGATGTCTCAGCTCAGCCCAGGCCCAAATAAATAAAGTTATTGAAGGAAGAACTAGATACTGTGATGCATGCCTGTTTTCTTAGCTGTGATGGGAAGTCAAATGCAGGACCTGGACTCCTTGCTCAGGATTAATTCTAATTTCTTAAAATTAATCAACAAGGAACAAATAAGAGGTGGAAAAAAGAAAAACAATATTAATCAGCAAGGAGCAAAGCCAGATTTTGGCTCCTATATAAGCATGCTTGAAGTCCAGAGTTTAAACACAAGTATGGCCCAAAAGTAAATAAATAAAAGCGAAAGGTTCCTGGAGCAGAACTGTCAGTATTCACAGAAATCCACTGTTGGCATATCACAGTATGCTCCCTATCCCACAGCATACTGTGATTAGACTTAGGGCAATAAAATTAGTCTGGCAATAAAATTAGTCTCCAAGCCAAGTAATGACTGAACAAATTATTTTCCTGGTTATGAGCTAGAGTTGGTTTCTCTTCCTTGCAACTAAAACTCTTGACTGTATATATCTTTTCTTGTTCTTTAGTATCTCTTTGGGGCTTTTTTTTGTTGTTTAGTCATTCATTCACGAAGTAGTTGGCATTTATTTAATGTACGGATTCAGAACACATTTGTTGACAGACCCAGCCTTTGCAGGGCTTTTTGTATTTGGAGGTAGGTTACTGTAGGAGAGTAATCACTGTCCTCAAGGGACTTTCCTGGTCTTCAGAAGAGATTGTGCTACAAAAAAATTGAGATAGTAATACTTGCTGTGGAAGTAGCGAGAAAGAATAAGGAGATGAGAAGGGATGGAGGTGGGTTAGGGGAACTCAATTAAGAGTCTCAGTAGTGTGAGCCATAATGAAAGACAGAATTGCAAGGTTGGGAAGGAAATGGAGTGAATGCAAACCAGCTTGGCATGAGCGGGGAGAGAAAGCACAGGGGTCCACAAACATTCTACTCAAGGTCATACAGCAAGGAAGTCCTGGAGGCATGGTTTTAATCCAGGTAATCTACTGAAGGCGACTTTCTTGAAATTGGGAGAATGCTAACACTGACTCAGCTTGAATGTTCTGGTGATTTTTTCCCCTTTTTTTTCTTTCTTTTTTTTTAACTAGAAGAGACATGAAGATATATCATGTTGCAAACTCCAGATCTGTACAAGAAGAGGTGTGGGGTAGGCAAAGAAAAGAAGGGGAAGGGCTGTTTTTGAGGAGATGCACCTTTTGAGCTCACAGTTTGGCAGAAAAGATGGAAATGCCAGTTGATAAGCAACCACTTGTCTAACTACATGCGCTTCTAGGACACCACAGGCGTTTAGGGACCATGTGGCAGGACTGAAACTTGTCTTTGGCAATAGTCAGCAAAGGTTTCCTGCAGAAACGCTATTTCACTGCAGGCCGTATAGGAAGCTGCTGAGATTGTTACCAGGTCTGATGACTTTTCCTCAGCCTATTGCATGTGCATCATAATTTGAGGATCATGTTCTCGGATCATGAATTCGAGGGCTCTTTGTCCCACTGTGGCAGGAACTATGTCTCGTTGCACAGAATACGCAACTGTAAATGTAGACAGTCAAGGATAAAGAATCTGTTGCTTCGGCTCAGGGGAGTGCTTTCTTCCAGGAAAGCTGTGATGGCTATACTCAAGATCACTTTATCCATCAAATGTGGCGTTTGTGACAGCCCTACCACCTGTCTCTTTCCCTCAGACTCAGACAGTGTTCCACTGCAGGCCTCAGGTACCAGCTGTCACCCTGAAATAAATTGGGGTCCGCCCCAGGACATGTGTGCTTGGAGAACTACTTCAGATTGAATTTCTTTGCTGCCAGCCCATCCTAAACAAGCGTAGGGCTCCGTGAAGACAAAAGTAAACAAATCACCATGGGTGAACAATCATGTGGCTGTGTCAAAGGGATGGGTCCACTTATGAATCAGCCAATGCCTCTTTGTTGGCAGGGGTATCGGGGATAGTGTGTTGAAATGAACATGAATTAAATGCATACTCACTTCATAGGCTGATTACCAAAGTGCTGGTGTAGTAGCTTTCCCCCGTGTTGACTGTTTTGAGCTGAGAAAGAATAGAAAAGCTAAGAAGTTGAACGACACCATTTCTGATTTTATACTATACTACGCACTATGCTAGACTGCTTTCATATCAATGTGCTCTTTCCATTTATTCTTCTGATATACCTTCCAGGAAGACTCCATCTTATAAGTCAGACACTAAGACAGCTCTTAATGCACAGAGTTAGAAATAATTAGTCTTAAGCACCCAACTAGTTTGAAAATGTTGTAGTTGAGATTTAAAGAACAAATCTTACCATCTGTCACCTTGTTTATACTTGTTATACTGGGGCTTGAACTCAGGTTCTTGTCCTCTAGAGAGGCTTTTCGTTCATAGCTGGTGCTTTACCGTTTGAGCCATGCTTCCCATCTAGCATTTGCTGGCTACAAGCTCAAACTTGCAGTGACTTGCCAGTGCAGTCTTCAGATTTCAACCTCTTGAGTAGCTAGGATTCTAGGCATAAGGCACTGTGCCCAGCTAAGTTCATCTCCATTCATCCCATACCTTGCCCCTCTCTTCATCATCTCCTTTTTCTTCTTTATCATCTTTGTTGCATGTAACTCCATGATCACCCTGTTTGCAACAGTGTTGTCTCTGAGCCAAAGAACAACTGTGTGAGTTGGTAAATCCATATGGGTTTGTTCTGCATTTGCATGTCCTTTCTGGCAAAGGATGATGAACATTTCTTCATGTATTTGGTAGCCATTTTTACTTCATTTTTAGAGAATGGTCCCATTCATTGACTCAGTTAGGAATTAGATCATCTGCTTTTTTGGGGCTTTAATTTTTACAGCTCTTTCTATTTTCTGGATAATTTATTCTTTAATAAATAACTGGCAAGGATTTCTTTCCCTTCTGTAGACTCTTCTCTTAATGATGGGAAGTGTTTCTTTGCTATTTGGTACAATCTCACTTGTCCATTCTCACTCCTTTAACCTGAGCTATTGGGGCCCTGCTCAGATGAGGGTTAATTATACCTCCACGTTCAAGGGTTTTTCTCTAACAGTTTCCAAGTTTTAGGTCTAACATAACTACCTTGGGTCCATATTGAATTAACTTTCTTTACAGGGAAAACTAGAGGCATCTCAATTCAGTTTTTCCCAGGTAGATACCCAGTTTTCCCCACATGGATGTGATAGAGATGTTTCCTTTTCCCCATCAGAGGATATGTGGACTTATTTGTAGATTTTCTGTTCTACTCCATTAATCTACTTCTCTGTATCTGAGCCAGTACTGTGACTTTTTTTCCCTTCTGCAGTATAATTTGAAGTCAGGTATTGTGATCACCTCCAGCATTCTTCTTTTTGATAAGGACTTTTTTGGAATCGTTTGTGCTTTCAAATGAATTTTGGGATTGATTTTTATATTTCAGTGAGAAACGACATTTGAATTTTGATAGGGATTGCAGCACAACTGTGGACTTTCTGTACTGTAGCCATTTTTGCAATATTAACTCTGGTGATCCATGGCACAAGAGGTATCTCCATCTTCAAATGACTTCCTCAACTTCTTTCTTCAGGTTTTCATCTGAGAGGTCTTTCAGCTCTACATTTGGTACAAATGCAGATTCCAAGAAGATAATACTCCCTCTGGTGTCAGTGGTGCTAAGCACTCATCCAGGCCCTAATAATCATTATCTTTCATCTGAGAGGGTGTTCACTGAACCTTACAGGAAGTGAAAAAGAAAACAACATCCACACTGTCATCTTCCAACCTAAGAGTTTATAGACTCCTGATATATATTCACAAGATTTAATTGCAGAGATTTCAAGCAGCCCATATATTTAGAAAAAATGCTGTAGTTTATCGTTATTATAAGGTTTACGTAAAGAGGGATTACGATGATCTTAGTCAGGTCTTGAATACATTTCCTTCCATACAGTGTCTTCCCTTCCCTCATTCTTTCTTAGTTCCCTCAGTGTAGTTGGCTGGTTCCCTTTCATCCATGTGCAGTGAGCTTCACTTATACACTCGTCCACACTTTTCCCCTAGAGTTTATGCACCATTCCATCTACCTGTGTGTATACATGAAGAAAAGAATCATCAAAAAATGAGAATTAAAAAAAATAGAGAGATCCCATGTTTCCATACTTTGAAGCTCAATTTTGATGTATAGGCATATTATTTTATATAAATATGAAGAAGCACTTAGGTATTGTGCTTTGGAATTTCTCACCTAAGACTATCCTCTTTTGTTCTCACTGTGTGGCAGTGTCTAGAATCCTGTATAACTTATCACATCCCAGTGTATTTTCAGATCTAATTTCTGCATATCGGAGAAAATCTGTGCTGTTTGTCTCTCTGAGCTTGGCTTCCCTCATTTAACATGATTTGTCCAATTCCATCCTTTCCTTGCAAATGACATGATTTTATTTTTTCTAATGACTAGCTTGTTGTAATATGGAATCCTTTCTTGCTGAAGGATAGGGAAGATCTTTTCACTGGGCCCTGAAATTGGCATCATTGGGCCTTCTACAGGGCTGTGGTCCTCATGTAAGCCTGTAGAGGGCAGCCTGTTCCTCTCTGGGTGACCAAAGTTCTGCATGAATCTGAAGATACTATGCCCTGCATTCCTGAAGGACTCCCTTTCTTACTGTGACAGTTAGACTTGTTTCATTTGTTCAGCCACTGTATCTTGAAGAAATTCTGTTGTTAATTGTGATGATAAAGGTGTAGATATGAGGGGGGTTGGGGGGGACCAAGACATGTGAAAGGGTATCAATGTATATGAATTAATGCACCTTCTATCTGGCAAATATCATGTAACCCTTTTATTAATTACAATAAAAAAACAAAAAAGGTGTAGATATGAGCTTCACAAAGATAGGGTTTAGTGAGACAGATAGTTGAACAGACACAAGAGAGAGGGACAAATCTTGTATTCACTTAAATTTGTCCCTCAGTTTGTATTGTATTTGCTTCTCCACACCTTTGGGGACTTGACACTTGATTTGAAACAGGTCATACTTACGCAGATTATATTTTATCTGCCTGTGGGCAAACCACTGTAGAACAGAAGAGTCATAAAAACTGAGTACAGCCTTACCATGTAGGTGGTGATCCAAGTGGGTAGAAATGACATAGATGTAATTGATATGTGATTGCAATGTGGGGGTTCCAGGAAAAATAAGGTCCTTGTTACTGGAAGCAGCGGAATTTGAAGAGCAGTGTCAGTGATCCCAAATGGAATCCATGGCCGATGTCATATACTCAGAAAGTTTTATAGGAGATGGAGAGAGAGGAAGGGGAGAAAGTGAAGGAGTGAGGAGGAGACAGCAGAAAGAGAAAGAACTTATAATATTCATTCAACACCTACTCAGTGCCCAGCTCTTGGGTACTTATCAGTAAACAAACTAAAACTGCCAAACATTAGACCTGTATTCTATATCATTTACATAGTAATGGAAAAGGAAACAAGCCATCACCCGAATCACAGAAACATTTAAGTATAGTCATTCTGTTTTCCCACAAGGATCTAGTTCAAGCCCCATCCCTAATGGATGCTTGAAAGGATGGATGTTAGCACCCGTACCCTGATAAGACAATCTGTTTTTCTATACAAATATCCCTGTGATAAAGTGTAGCAGTTCCTAAATTAGGCGTAAGTATTAACAAAATACTAACAACTAATTAACAAAATACTAACAACTAATAAATTGATTGTTATGTGTCATAATGGAAACTATGTGAATATGGTTTCTCTTTCTCGCCAAGTATCTTACAGTGTGTTTACCTTTTTACTAGAGGAAGTACTTGAGGCTTCTCTTTAGATTATTCGCGTTGTTGTCAATACTACTTCTGTTCTTCTGAGCTGTTATTAAGTTAAACAGGGGTTGTACGATGGCTACGAGCCATGCCATGCTGAAGCAGTTGACCTGACATGTGACAGATCAGCTGGTGCAATGCATGGCAGAATCTCTGGACAAAGGCATGGCTTGTGTCCAAGGTGATATAGAACTGGACAGCGTGCAGTTTCATCATTCTACTCAGAATGGCATGCAATTTGAAGTTTCTTTCTTGAATTTTTCCTTTTAATACTTCGTATTTTTTCTATGTTTGTCCACCTGTAACTGAAAATTGCAGCTGGCAAAGCAGGATAACTGTGTGTGTGTGTGTGTGTGTGTGTGTGTGTGTGTGTGTGTGTGTGTGTGGTGGGGGAGGGGGACACTATATAAGAGATTGCAGATTCTGAAAAGGAAGAGCTTGAGCAGGTGTGGAAATGTATTTAGGGCTGTGCTGTGGCAGAGTTTCAGAGGTGATTTAAGATTTGAACCTCTAGTCATGCCTGGAAATCTAGTTCAAGAGACTTCATCTCTAATTCATCAGCAAAATGCTGGGCTGGAAGAGTGTTTCAAGTGGCAAGAGCACCAGCTTCGAGCAGAAAAGCCAAATGAAAACTGGAGACCCTTAGCTCAAGCCCCAGCACAAAAAAAATAAATGAAAGATCCGAGTCTTCTGTAGTAGCTAGACATGGCGTGTTCAAACAGAAGTACAGTTCTTTGACTGGACAGAGGCCTCAGACCCCTCGAGGTACACAGAAAAGACCAGTGTGAAGAAAACAGAGAGAATGAAGCAGATGGTAATATCAACTGGAGTTGCGGATACAATCAGGGGCTGCATCAGCAGAGTCTTGAAGGACACAGTGGGAAATCTGGTGTTATTCTCAGTGTGGTGGGAAGGCCTCAAGGACATAAACACAGGGAGAGATGAGCTGAGTTTTGCTTTCTTTTTCGTTTTAATGAGAGGTTATTGTATTTTTAGCAGAAGTCTAAAACATTTTTACTTAGCATATGCCGTTGGTGGCGGGGGCGGGGGCGGTCATGGTGACATTTCCAACATTTCCATGCATGCATACGATGTGCCTTCACTAGACTCAGCCTTTTCAACTGATTTTTATACTACAGAAAGTTAGTTGGGTTCAGAAAGACAAGGTTTGCATGCTTTCTCTCTTATGTGGAAGCTAGCCTAGAAAGTAAACATGCACATAAATATGTACATGATGTCCTATTCATGTGTGTGCACGCGTGTGTGTAGGTATATGTGTATGTGTGATCATAATAGTGGAATTGCTTGAGTTGATTAGAGGGAGGGAAGAAGAAAAGAATATAGAAGACAATATCGGGATACATTATTTCTGTGTATGAAGATGACATTACTCACTGCACACTATTGAATAATAGCTCCTGGGAGATGGGAGAAGAGAGAGTAATTGGGAAAGTTGATCTGATTAAAGTACAATTATTATACAGGTTAAACAAGTCCATACCCTCCCCAATCCTGGGCCTTAAACTTTTTAAACTACTTGAGATCCAGCTCTACATTTTGGCTTTATCTTTATTGGTATTTAAGTGGAGATAAGAGTCTTAGGGACTTTCCTGCCTGGCCTGGCTTCAAACTGTGATTCTCAGATCTCAGCTTCCTGAGTAGCTAGGATTACAGCTGTGAACCACTGGCCCAGCAGAGATTTGCTTTCTAAAGGGCCACTTTGCTTTGTGGAGAGTTCCAGGGAGGATGGAGGGGGCGGGCAGGGCAGAGAATGTAGGAGGGCATTGTCCTGTGGAGTGGGTTATGTTGCATGCATGAAAGGGAGGGTGCATGACGGGGGTGGATTTGAGGGGTTTCCAAGGTTAAATTAGAGGAAGCATACTGAGGGTATAAAAGAGAACCTGAGGTTATGCACAGTGGAGTCAGAGGGTGTGCCGAATCCCCCTCAGTGTTGGATTCTGGTGCTGTGCACATAGTGTGTAGATAGGAGAAAACACTCAGACACTTCTGAGTCAGAGATGCTGTACTGGGTATTTTGCATATTTTCTTTCATTTAACTTTCATAACATCTTGCAAGGTAGTCGGCTTATCTTCTTGTAGCAGAGAGAAGTACAACAAAATGAGCACTCAAGGCAGGGCTCAGATTCGAAACCAGATCCAGCCATTTTCGAGGTCTCTGTTATTCCTACTGTATTTCTGTTTTTGTTTTTTGATCTATGAGTTTAATCAGATGTTTGCCAAATGAATGATTAATATGAGGGCCCTTTTCAGAATGGTATTTTGAAACTTTAAAAAAAACACATTACTTTCACGCAAATGGGGTCGTGTCCTCCTCCATCTCCTCTTTCTCCTGTTTTTTTTTTTAAATGGAGGTTTAAATAGTCAGAGATTGAAACACCAAGCTTAATCAAAGCAGATTTCCATGCTGAAGCAACAAGAGTTGTTTGAAGATCACTGTTTATATAACCACAATAAAATTACCCTGTAACATTCACTAGCCAGTTCAAAAGAGACTAGTTCAAGTGTATTTCCAAGGTGGGCAGCTGGGTCATCTAGACAGAACTGCCATGTTTTATTTCCTTGTTGCTTTGGGGAAAATGCACGTGGCTGTCAAGTGACACAGGATGCTAGTGAGGATGGAGAGACATGAGAGTTCACTAGAAAAGCACCTCAGTTACAGATGAGGGAGAAGAAACCTGGCAGAGTAATAGACCTGACCAAAGCAGGAAAGCTGGTAACAGAGTCACTGCAGGAACAGAGGGTGCTCCTGTGATTCCATCTGTCACCAGAAGTTTGTGACAGACAGATGGTGGCTCATGCCTGCAATCTTAGCTACTCATGAAGTTGAGATCTAAGGATTGTGGTTCAAAGCCAGGCTGAGCATAAAAGTCCATGAGATTCATAGTTCTAATTAACCACCAGGAAACCAGAAGTGGCACTGTGACTCAAAAGTGGTAGAAAACTTGAGCTGAAACACTCAGGGACAGCACTCCAGGACCAGACTTTAAGCCCCATGACCAGTGAGAGAGGGGGAGGGGTATTGAGATTACAGCTGGGTACCAGTGGTTCACCCTTGTAATTGTAGCTACTCAGAATGATAAGATTTGAAGATTACAGTTCAAAGCCAGTCTGGTTAGGGAAGTTCAGGAGACTCTTAACTCTAGTTAGTCCCTCTCTCTCTCCCCCCCCTAAAAAGTTGTAAACACAGCCATGGTTCACGTTGTAGATGTGAGTGAAAATATTAAGTGATAATACCTAGGCTCTGAGTTCAAGTCCTAGTACTGCCACCAGAAAAAAAAATACATAAGAAGCCTTATTGTCTTTTCTCAAAGACCTGAAGTCTTAGAAATGTGTGATCTGGTAAGAATGGGGCCTATTAATCTTCTAGGTTGAGGTGAAGGAGAAGGAGAGTGAGGGTTTGTTAGCATCTTGTGAGTTCTACAAACTTCTGGGAAAGGCACAGTCTTTCTAAGCACCTTTGAGCTGAGAGGGTTTCATGTGAAAACTTTGGAAAACAAGATCTGCTTCCAAGGCTGGTTACAAGATTTTCATGACATAATTATGTTTAAAAACCTCAGGGTGTAGTGCATGGCACCCATTCACTTGCTTAGTGGGTGAATGGCCAAAAAGAAACAAGATTTAGAGAAAAACTGATCATTTCCTATTGGTCATATTTATTCCTGTTAATAGGGATCCATATTTCTTGCCTTAACAGACTCATTCAATCAAATTACTGCGGTTCCTTCGCAACATTCCAGCAAAGGCAGATACTAATTGATTTCTCTGAATTCAAGACCAGAGAGATCAAACTGGCTTGGTGCTCTCATATAGAATGTACTGTAAACCTTCAGTAAATCATATCATTAGCTTCCCTGTGATATTTATGGAGCCTGGGATTTGCTAATGATCTTACATGGAGTTAGAATCTTTAGTGTGTATTGGAGAGGGAAATGGTAAATTGAACCAAAAGACCTTAAGCGGTCTTCCATATGAATCTTCACTGAGCCATATCTTGGTTAGTATCCGTGGGCTATCAAATACAGTATCAGGGTCTTGTTTCCCATCATTTGTCTGATGGGGTGCCATCTGGGCTCATGGAGAAAGACATAGTCTCTAGGACAGTTTCTGAGCTTATTAGCCAGTGGGTGCTGTGTATCAGACAATTTGCTCAAGTATCTGTGCGCTTGTTTATTCGAATTACGTGTAAGACATTATGTTATAGCAATCCCTATTCTGTCTATGAAGTTACTACACCCACGTGGGGTGAGGCATTAGCTCTGTGGTTACTTCATGGTAGAGGAGGACTGTGAACCTAGAAAATTTGTCTTCCCTCTATTGCAGAGGTCAGCCATCAGCTACTTCATGGCTCATGAGCTAAGAGTGACATTCACACCTCTGAATGATCGGAAGAAAAAAAAATCCAACGAGAACAGTATTTCATGACATGTAGCCATTGAATGCAGTTTTAATCTCCATGTCCATTAATGTAATAGACAATTATCTATGCATCAATTATTGGAACACAGCCATCCCCGTTTGTTTATGGATTGTCTGCAACAGATTTCCTATTACAGTCGGCTGAGCTGAGTGGTTGTGACAGGAATGAACTGGCCCATAAAGCAGAAAATATTTACTCTCTATCCCTTGACACAAAGGCTGCTGGCCCATGGATCCTGTAGTGTTTGGTGATGACTTTCTAGTCTGCTTCATAGCCCAGGGATAGTCTTTGCATCCTTCTTTTCTACACTGTGTTATCCTGGGACCAAATGTAATGCATTTGTCCCAGTGTAAGGCATCCTTATTGGTGTCCTCACACACTGTCCAGGCCAAGACATAGTAGTACTCATTTTCATTGTGAAATTTTATATTCTAAGCAACTCACACTGGATTTCTCAAAAAAAAAGAGAATTTATTTATTTTGAAGGAAACATCAACTAGTTTCTCCAGGTGAAACTTCATTTGCAGGACAAAAAAACATGGTTAAACCAAATCTCTCTTCTCTGCCCTTAACTCTTAGTTCCATTTTCAAGGTCTACCTGTTTCATGTTCTTACTCCTACGTCCACTTTTCCCTCGAAATATTCCTTCATACCACCTCGCTAAAGTACAAGGGGGGACGGCGAGCCTGTGTCTCACCCTGAAGAAAAACAAGCAAACAAAAAGAAAGCCTGAGTCTTGCAATGATTAAACTGTTAGTCTCCATTGGGTTGTATGATGTAATGTTCTCAACCAGATGCCTGTGGCCGAAAGGAGGATTGCACTGATGGCTCTGAAATGGGGTGGGCTTCTCCCTGGATGAGGGCCATGGCTGAAGAGATGGGATTTCATGGTTTATTTGATCCAATTAGAGCTCAGACTTACTGTCAAAGGTGAGTGCCTCTCAGTTACAGAGGTGAGAAATTTGGGATATGATTAATTGGAGAACCAGTGATAGGAAGCAAGGCCTCAGTAAATGTCCAGGCATTTTTCTCTCCAAGACTTTAAGGTTTCTGTATACCTGCTGCCTCCTGGCAGAATTTATTATCTTTCCCTCTTTAATCACAATGTTTTTCCCACTGGCTGGCTGGGATTATAGCGATCTCTCTATATTCTCTCTCTGGACAACCGCTATCATTTGAAGCACTTTGAGTTGTCAGTCTGTTGCAATGACTAATTCTTGTTCTGGAGGTAGGAAATCCTCTTATCCAGAACTCCCTTAAAGGAGAAGTGTTGTGTTTTTGTTTTTTTTTTTTTTTAAAGCACTTTCTGTTGCTCTTTTTAGGAGAGCAATTAATATTACATCATATGAATTTCCAGAATCCTTTCATGTGTCATTTCATTTTTGCTGGACCCAGTCTCTTGAGTTACAGAGAATGGTGCAGGATGGGCACAGTGTTGGAAACAGGGGTTGGGAGTGTTCATAGCTATATAAACCTCTGGGCTCCTTGATAGTCTCAGAGCTGGAGACCAGAGAGTGGTATATTCACACACTGGAATTAGATATATATCCAATGAAGAATCTGTATGAAACTAAACTTGAAGGAAGGGATAAATCTCACAAATAGGATATTGGCCTAAAACTTTCCCACCAAAAATATACCATATAATTCTATTTATATCACGTAGAAAACTACCTGCTTTCCGATGCTTTAAGTCAAGACATTGTTTTGACTAAGAATGTATGAGGGAGTTTTTGGGTGTTGGTATTTGGGCTATTATTATTATTGGGCATAATCCTTGGTTTAATAGGTGTGTTCATTTGATAATCAGTCATAACAGGTGACTTTTTGATATTTGTAACCAAATACAATAAATAATACGGAAGGAAAAATGCCAAAATACCCTAATGTGTTTAGCTCTTCCCATATTTCTTTTTTTCTCCCTGTGGAATATTTTTAATAAATATGTATCTATAATTACTGTTATTGTAAAGATGATGTGCAGAGGAATTACAGTTATATAATAAGTCAGGTACTGAGTAGATTCTTTTTAATAGTGTCACTCCTTCCCTTGCTCTCTCCCAATTTTTCCCTCTTATCCCCACCCACAAGTTGTATAGTTATTTCACAAGATAGTGTCTAGTAAGTGCCACTGTCGCACTTGTTTACCCTTTGTCTCACCATTTCTGTACCCCTTATCCTTACCCCCTTGCTTTCCTCCAGATATACTTGCAGTAAGACAAATGGTATTTTTTTTAAAAAGCAGCAAAGGGAAAAAGAACACTCATGAACATTTCTTTGAGTTCATTACTTTACGTGACAATATGCACCTAGATATTGAGCTTTTATGATCCTCTCCTAAGAATATCCTTCTTTGGTCTCACTGTCCATGGCATTTATTCAGTAGTGCACAAATAGGGCCACACCAGAGCTACCAGCACACTCATATTCATTGTAGCATTGTTTACTATAGCCAAGATATAGAGTCAATCCAGCTGTCCCCTTGATATAGGAATGGATCAAGAAAAAAAATGTGTATGTGTGTATTCACACACATACACACATACAGTAATTCTACTCCATGTGCCATTAGTAAGGAAAAGGAAGAACTTGGAAACAAATAGATTAAGAGAGAAGCAATTGCATGGTTCCCCTCATTTGTAACAACGAGAATATGTCTAGATATTCTTGCATGGTTTCCCTCATTTGTGGTAACTAGAATTTGTCCATAAATCTACAAGTAAATGTACTGGATGGTAAAAGACAAACACCAAATAAACAAAACAAACACTGGCACATGATAAATTATTACAGAGGTCATTAGGTATCCCCTTATTTCTGATTTGGATCAGTGTGGTGACGAAGGCTACATTTGGGGTGGGGTTTGAGCTGCCAGTGTGTGATAGTATGGATTTCTTCCTGGAGAAAGAATGGGATGAGGCCTGTAGCTTACCCCAGTCTTAGCCGAGCAACCAGGTGTGGTTACAGTGGTACTGATAGTCCCTGGACAAAACTCTTACTTAAAACACTATGTGTAATCTTGGCCACAAAACAGGAATCTTAAACTTTTCCCTAGACTCTCAGAGTCACTAGGTCACTCATGGTCGATCTCACGATCCTTTCACAGGATGCAAAGGATTAACCTTGACATCCTGAACTTAAACTTTCCTCCTCTCCTGATTGGTAAAGAATTGAGTTAGGGAGTGTTTATTTTTGGCTCTCTCTTTTTTAAATTTTCATTGTTTTGTCAGTTGTGGGACTTGAACTCAGAGCTCAGGTGTTGACCCTGAGCTTATTTTGCTCAAGACTTAAGTGCTCTACAACTTTCAACCACAGTTCCACTTCTGGTTTTGTGGTAGCTGATCATAAATAAAATGTCTCATGGAATTAACTGCCTGTGCCGGGAATGGTGACTCTCAGATCTCAGCTTCTTGGGTGGCTAGAATTACAGGCATGAGCTACTGGCATGTGGCCCCTTCTCTCTTCTTTGGGCTAATTGCTTCAGACTTCTGTGTCTTTAGGTTCGCACAAATTTACCCTGGATTTTTGTCTTTCAGGGAGAAAGACATAAGTGTGAAATGACTAGAGATGGCCCTGCTTTTTGTTGTTAAGATCACTTCCACTCCCTTAATCTACTTGAATTTATTAGTTCTCCTTGTTTTAATTAGACCTTAAGGCATGATGGTTCCCATTTCTGTCTTTGAATGGTCTAATTTCCCCCTAGCTCTTGATCATTTTCTTGACCATGCCATAAATATCCTCCATTTGACAATGTCTTCCTTGGTTTTGCTGGTCCAGAGAATGTAGCCTGTTTTCAGATTGTGGTTCCAATGACGCTGAAGAGAGAGACGGGGGAGGCTGTTTGCGTTCTGGTATTTGGTATTTTACTTCCATTTGCATCTTGGTGCTATAATGAAATACCACACCGCCTACCCATAGGACTGATGAGCCCCCCCCCACAGCCCCTAAAGATAGTGCTGTCTGTGCATTCCTGCTTTCCAAGAAAGTCTCTGTCATTATGCAGAGCTTTATGTATTTCCTTTCAAACCTAGTCATTTGCATTTTTTGCCTTTGAAAAAGCAAATTTGCTTTGAAAAGTGTCATGAAATGTGCCCAAATGAAAAATGGGCCCCGAAGATGCCGAGTGCCAGCATGGGGCTTTAATTAAATGATTAGATGGCAATTTGATATGACCGGTTTTTTTTTTCCCCCAACTGAATCATGTTATCATTTAGCTTTGGGACTGGAAACAGCAGCTCATCCTCTGGAAATACTGAAAAATCTTATGAACTTGGCTTTTAACTACCACAGCACTGTGTGCAGAAAGGACTTTTTTGTTCTTTCCTTTGTGACTCAGTCTTCCAGGAATATAGTTCCACACATTCCCTTGCTAAACATGGCCTGGTCCCTTAATGAGTGACTCTGCTCTGCAGTTCCCATTTTACTTCTTGCCTTTCTGAGGAGTCTTAATGATTTATTAAGTCACCATTCAAGGATCGCTGACCTCCCTGTGTTGAAGCTCTTCTTAACTCTCCTTGGCTAGGAGATACTTATTCTTTCTACTGTCCTAAGATCCACAGAGGTCAGCCTGCCTGTCGTGTTTTGGTAAGCAAAATTAACCTGGAACATATTCAGGCATTTCTATTGAACCCATCTCTGCCTTTGAACTATAACAATAACATTGAAGGTTTGGAATGGGACCCCCTATCCTGCCCTCACAGACTGTAGAATATTTACTGTGTAGTCCTTTGCAGAAAAACCTTGCCCTGGTGAGGATATTATTCCATCATTTAACCACAGTGAGTGAGTGACTGCAAGCTCCCTGTGGCCAGAAACTCCTAATTCAGCTTACCTCTCATGTGCTAGGACCAAACCCAGACCCAACACACAGAAAACATCCACCGTGCATGGTACTGCTGAAATCTCAGACACCTCCCCTGAGCTCCACGTATGCTAAGCAGCTGGTACAAACTGGCCACTCAGGAAAAGCTCTTTGCCTCTTCCTCCTTTACGCCTGAGCAATGAGAACATCTTCTACCAACCCCAACAAATGCATTTTCTTCCTCTTGGTTGGACTTACTGTTGATTTTTTTTCCTGGAATACATTGTAATATGGGTCTCACTGGAGCCATCTTGATGTTTTGGTGGCTAAAGGTAGAATGCCCCTCTCAGGGGATAGTCATGCCTGAATTCCTAGAGCAGGGAGCAGGGACTTGGCCAGTAGGTTACTGGACCTCCAAACCTGTACCATGAATTCTCCAGACTCTTTGAACTCTGTGGCTTCCCTGGGACCCCGCCCCATGACCATAACCCTGTTCAGGCCATAGCACCTAAGCCACCATTTTGCAGCATGCCTGGTGTCTCCAGACTGTGCTTCGGTCCCCATTCTGGTCCCTCTTCAACTCTCCATTCCAGTTTGTTCTGGTTTGCTGAGATGGTTTTTCTGCTCTTTCCTCTGTGACCCTCGTGGCTCCATTTCCTAATGGTGTTATGTATGTTCGAGGTTGTAAGTTTTACAGGGGCATGCGTCTGCTTGCAGTTGCCAACTTGCTGATTTCTAGACATAATTTGCTGTGTCTAAGCGGGGTCCTTTCAGGTTTCAAGAGCTGGCGTCATCCTTTGGAGACAGATCTTTTTGTGACACCCATTGTATAGAACAAAGATGGAGGCTCGGCCCATAAGCCTATTTCCCATGTCAAATGGAAACCCCAAGCTATGTTTTCTAACTTTTACACCTTGGCTCTTCTCCATCATACTGACTCTAGTAGCCTCCTGAATGCCTTTTCCACTCTTGAAAGGAAACCCCAGTGTTTTTCCAAGAGTTTTTCAACATCTGTCTCATCTGGGGTTATAGACAGATTAGGATAGCAATTTCCCTAATACTTCTGGAGATCTAACTCCTAAAGGAAAGGCCATTTTCCTTCTGAAGCTATACATTAGAAGTCAACAGAACTAATTGCTTTGTGCTATTGTTACCGCACACTTAACACCTCTACGATCAGGAAAGAGGGAGGAGGTGCTAAATGACCAGACATGAAGCAATAACAACCAAGATGAACACTGCTAATACAGACTGGATGAAGTCATTGTCACCTGCTTGGTTTGCGACTTGGCCTTGGAATTAAAGCTAGTCCCAGTGTCCTAACGGTAAAACAAGGATGAATGATGATGGCTAATTTGGATACAGGTATTCTTTTTACTATTGAAATGACAACAACATGGAATTTGTGCTCAAGAAATCCTATGATAAATTTCCCCAAAGTTATTTAATGTATTCTGGAACAGGATTGTGCTTATGGCTAGTCATATCCAATAAGACACGGAGGAAGAGTCTTTCCCTTTTGTGAGGGTAAACACTGACACTATTGAATATTGCCCGGTAGTATTGAAGATCGTCTCCTGAAAGAACCATTTACCTAACATTATGAGAACACTCAGATGTGCTAAAAATGGTTACCAGGACTGATTTAGCATGGTGCGTGTGTGTGTGTGTGTGTGTGTGCATGTGTGCATGTGCATGCATGCGCGTGCACATGTTGGGGGGGAGAAGAAGTATGCAAACAGGTGTCAACCTAATTCTAAAGAGCTTTTTTCTTAGTTATACTAATCTATCAGTCCTTCAGTATTTCTTAGTCAAAACAGTTCTAATATCAGAGTGGAAATGGATGAACAAGAAAACATTTGGTACAGTGCTGGGTCCTCAGACAGGGGACATAAGCATGTCCCCTTGAACTGAACTGTATCCCCAGTCTTGATAATTATCCTTTAATGGTGCATGCTTTATTCAGCCCTGAATATAAAAATTGGGAGGCCTCTATAAAAGACAATATGACCTTACGCCCAAACAGCTGAGCTCATTTGTAAAGACAGCCATGTAAAAAGTTAACAGATAATTAAAATAATAAGGACCTAAAGGCAAGTGTGGAAAATTGACAGTGAGCAGAATGTAATTAAGAAAAAAATATACATTGGTGCTATTTGTAATAGTCAAAAGAGAAGAAACTCTGTAATCATTCTATCTCCAATTTATCTTATTAGAATTCCCTGAGTTCTTATTCCAATGCTGCTTCTTCCCATAATGCCTCTCTTGTTCACTGGACTAATGAAAAGAGCTGCATTAGTGCATGTACAAGTTATCAATCAGTGGTTAATCCTCAGATCTTAGCCTCCTGAGCAGCTAGGATTGCAGACATGAGCCACGGACACCTAGCTTTCTCATGTCTTGATATACTTTATTATCTCAATATACATTTAAAGATAATTGTATGAGCAGCCTTCATGTACAGACGTGCCTGGTTTGTTACAAGTTGGTCTTCAAAGCACAGCGTCATACGTGGTATGTTCTATACATGTGATATCTTTGCTGGCTGAAAAGTGTTCTATGAACCTCAGTGCCCTCCAAAATAATATTGTACCAGATCCTACATCAAACTTCCCCATCTGCTATGGCCTTGACATTTGCCAGTTTAATCCTACACAGTTCCCATGCTTTCTGTTTTCATCTGTACTGCATTTTCCCCAGCAATGTAAGTCCAGGTTAGGCAAATACGTTTATCATAAACCATGGCACTCATGCAGAATCACTCAGCTACAGTGAAGTCATTTTGTAGGAATGGAGATCCAGGCTTCAGTTTAATGTGACTTAGCGTAGTGCATTAATGAAGGTTTCTTCTATGTCTTCATCCATTCGTTTCACTTAGGTTTCCGAGGCAGGCCCTGTACTAGAGCCCTGGGGCACTTGTTTCTTTTTTGTCTTCCTTTGCCCTTGCTTTCTTCCTCCTCTCATTGCCTCTTTCCCTCCCTCCCTACCCCCTACCTCTCTCCTTCCTTCCTTCCCTTTCTTCCTTTTCTTCCTTCCTTCCCTTCTCTTCCAAGTTTGAATCCTGGGTCAGATTAGACAACAAGCGGAGTGGCACCTTTTGAAGGCCCCCAGTTTTACACAGCTTGTGTGAGAAGGAATCTACCTCAGTGAAGTCTTCCTCTTTGAATAGTTTTTTAGCTCTTGGCTCCTTATCCCAAGACTCAGGCTGTGTGTTGAGAGGCTTTGTGTTGAGTTGCCTTTAAAATAACTTTGAGGGGGCCGGGAGTTTGGCCTAGTGGTAGAGTGCTTGCCTAGCATGCACGAAGACCCGGGTTCGATTCCTCGGCACCACATACATAGAAACAAGCTGGAAGTGGTGCTGAGGCTCAAGTGGTAGAGCTCTATCCTTGAGAAAGTCCAAGGACAGTGCTCAGGCCATGAGCCCAAGCCCAAGACTGGCAAAAAAAAAAATAACTTTGAGTTGCTAGAATTCAGTGATGAGTAATGTTTTTTTTAAAAAACATTCTATCAATGTTTGAAAATATCATTTGAAAGTCTGAGGAGGACTCATAAATATCTTGCTATGTCTTTAATTTCAACTACCTACTAGGTCTCAGGAGGTATAAAAAGTACCTCATAGGCTCATTGATTTTTGTCTAGTAGCAGGTCCAAGAAAATCAGATGTATTTGCCTACTCCCCCCCCCCCACCTCTTCTATTAGAGGAAACTGAATCCCAGAGAAATGACCCAGTGACTTCAAGGTGATAGGCTAATAGGTGCTGGAAGGTATTTTCCTCTGGCTTTTTTGCTTCTAGAGCCTTGTCTTAACTCCAGGGCTAGAGAAGGAAAGTTATTTTAGTGTAAAGCAAATAAAAGCTACCAACTACAGATTGATAAACAGTAATGCTGTGGTGCATCGAGTTTGCCTAAGCATAATAGAAAAAAATCCAGATTTCACCTCCCTCTCTTTCTTTCTCCCTTTCTCTTTCTTCCTTTCTTCTTCCCTCCTCCTCCTCCTCCTCTTCTTCCCCCTCCTCTTCACTTTGCTCATTTCCTTCCTCCTTCTCTCTCCCTTCTTCTCTTCCTGCTTCTCCCTTCCCTCCTCCTTTTTTCTCCCACTAGTTTCTGTCTCTCTTTCTCCACTTTCCCTCTTCCTCGCTTCCTTACCTTATGGTAAGAGTGATGACAATATCCATTTCCTATAGGGACCCCCCAAAACTCTCCCCCCCACCTGGCTGGCTGAGACACAGCACCCCAATTTTATTAACTAAATTTTTTATGTCCTTTCACGAACTGAGCACTATCAGATGCTATCCCATCTTTGCTCTTTTTTATTGTAATTAGTAAAAGGGTTACATGATATTTGCCAGATAGAAGGTGCATTAATTCACATACATTGATACCCTTTCACATGTCTTGGTACCCATTTCCCTCCCCCCTCCACCCCCCACTCCCATCTTTGCTCTTGCTAGCTCTAGACTCCTTGCCCCAGTGTACTTCTGTTGTTAAATAGCTAGTATTTAGAGAAGTATACTTTGCTTAGCTGGGTGGGGTGTGTGTGAAATACATATACTTGCAAATATTTATCTTGGGTTTAGATTTTTTACTATTCTGTATCTTTTAATTTTTGAGCAATTACATTTCAATTAGTCTTAAAAAAAAGTGTTCCTCCGCTGATGAGTATTTCTCTCATTTTAATTTGACTGTGGTTTTAATTTGTATATTTTAGATGGGAAATAATTTAAGATGCTTCCTTGAAAATGAGGAATGCATTCCTATAAATAACCAGGTAACCAGTTGCGCCCTTTGGCATTTAGTTGACTGGCAATTTAGCATCCAGCCAACAAGCAAGCAAACAGTGGGCACGTGGGAGTGAAGACGTGTCAACATTAAAAATCCAATTAGCAAGCCGGGTCTGGTAGCACACACCTGCAATCCCTGTGTTTGGCAGGCGCAGGCAGGTAGATCAAAAGTTTGAGGTGAGTCTGGACTACAGAGTAAGAACTTTTCACATTAAGAAAACTTTTTTTTTTTTAAGAAATCCTGTATTTCCTCTCTTTCCTGAGTAGGCCCACTCTTCATGGGCTTTGGCTTTTGAATGGCACTGACTATAATTCCCTGTTCACATTGAAAAGATGCACAGGGTTCCACACCCACTTGTCCAGGGCCTTGAGAGAGAAGCAAACAAGAGGCTCAGCTTTCTGCCCTGGGAAGAAGGCTGGAGCGCTGAGCACAGCTTACCACCTGGGGGCCTTTTTCACTTGTGGTGAGATGGGAGCTTGGGTAAACTTAGAGTGGAGGCAAGGAGCTCTGTGGATCAAGGCAGTAACCGTTGGGAGAAATGTTTTCAGAGATGGGTTGCAATGAGCCCGCAGTGATCCCACTGGGTCTTCTGTTTCTGGATTCAGTTCACCCAGTTACCTCTCTCCGAATCTGTCACTCTAGCCATCTGCTCACTCATTTCACCCATGTGACGGGCGCCGATTTGCAAAAGCCCTTAGAGGAGAGCTTTGGGGAATTCTTGCCAGGTACACAAGAAAGTCAGACTGCATTCAAAGCAGCCCCACTTAGTCCCCTAAACTTGGCGCTGGACTAAACTTGAACCGTTTCCAACAAACCAGGGCTGGCATTCAAGGACACTGGTTTTCTGTTACCACAGATATGGACAGGTGTGGCTGTCACCCTGTCAAAGCCATTCCCTCTGCTTCTTCTGTGTCCTACCCTCAGCCAGTTCACTCAGGCCCCAGTAAAAGATGGTTTCTTCTTGCTTTGAGAATATATGTACATATACATAGGTGTGTGTATATGTATATATATGTACACACGCATAGACATGCATGTATATTTATACATATATATATGTACAGATGTGCATATATATATAAAATATTCATTCCAGTTCTCTAATGGGAGAGACAATAATGACCTCAGACTATTGGCATTAGAAGACTCGCTGAAGTTGGTCACCGTGGGTATGTATGGCCATGCCAGGATTAACCTGAGTTTGAATTTGGCAGCCCATCTTCATTAACTTTTTGTGGTTCTGCTTTCCCTGACGCAATTCCATTCCCCTTCTTGGCTTGTATTATTATGATAGGAGAACCTCCTTTTCCCATATGGGGAACCAGCTGTGGTACCTGATAAGACATCTTTGCATTCTTCTTCGACACTCCCCATTGGCTGTAGGAGAGTTTCCTTGTTTGACTCCCTGCTCACTTCCTGGGGAAGTGAGGCTGTCTATAGCTGTCTCTGCCTTGCAGATGCTTTGTGAGTGGGGCCGGGTCACGCTGCCAGGGGAGTTCCCCATGTCATATATTGTGAAGGCAGAGCAGCCTGACGTGAATTACAGGTGTCAGAATCTTTCAGCTTTCAATTGCTCTACGATGGCATGGGCTGTTTTTTTTATTTTATTTTTTTTTATTCTGTTTGTTTGGAACAAATAACTACAATTTCCTAGCTGCTTAGAAACGGGCTTGTAAACAGGCGGGGTTGTTTAAGGTTGCCATAATGATGGAAAATTACTCCTCTCCATTTCCAGAATGGTCTCTCTCCCAGGCCGCCACACTGAAACGTGATGTGAGGCAATGACTTGCTTTATTTTTTTTAAATACTTCTTTCAGCGTGAGGTTCTGTACAGGCGCCCCAGGTTTATTTTTTTTTCTTTTTTGTATGCTTTCAACCACACACCTAATCGGTTTTATTTATTATACTGTGGCTGTGTTCAGTAATCACTTCAGAGGCAGCTGGGAGGGAATGGACAATTTCTTTCAGTACCATGATCTCCTCAACCCATTTCCTCTTAATTTGGGAGAGGTAATGGGAATGAGGAACCACAGAGACATTTGAACACAATGAGGGAAGCTTCCAGAAACCCTCTTTCCTCTTCGCACACAAACACTGTTGGAAGTGATTTCTGAGTCTTGCCACCTTCTGTCAGTACATTTTGGCTTCCCAAAGAGCGCTCTAGCTTTGTTTTCAGGAAGAAATACACACCATTATAAGGTTTATTGTCCTTCTCTTTTTCTCCCTAAGCCATTTGGATGTTGGGGTAAAGCAAACCATTGTCATCTGCAACATATATTAAGGTGCTTGGCACTTACTCGGGGCTCTGTAAAAGCAGGGTAGGAAGTTGGTTGAAATGTGTTGTGTGTGTGTGTGTGTGTGTGTGTGTGTGTGTGTGGACATGTGCATGCTACTTTCTGAGCCAGGCCCTAGTGACTCACACCTGTAATTTAGCTACTCAGAAGGCTGAGATCTGAGGATGGCAGTTCAAAGCCAGCCTCGGGAAGAAGAGTCTTTGAGACTCTAGCAAGCTCCTGGGCTAATGTAACAGTTTGTTTTTGGTTTTTGTTTTTTTTTTGTTTGTTTTTTGTTTTTGGGAGAGACACCAATGGCCAGATACCCAGCTCTGAGTAACTAAGCTAAGGAAGTGCACAAGGTCACAAGTTCAAGCCCCGGGATTTGTCATGATGTTCACAAAGCTAACCCTGGATTGGGGAAGCTGCTCCCTTAAGGTTGTCCTGGCACAGAAATGGTCTTGGACTCTGAACTTGAGATACTTATCTCTTTAATTACTGTATTTTGTTAATACATATGGATATGTACAGATATATCTAGAGAGATAAATATGGCTATATATATGGATGAATAGATATGGATATATCTATTTTTATAACATTCCCATAATCAAAAAAAGACTGGTCTGGATGTGGTGGGGCCCATTTGCAACAAGAGCCTATGAGTTTTGGCTCATGGGACTGCACTGGGCAGAGATGCTCATTAGAACTAAAATGTAACAGGGACTTACCTGTGTTTGCCTGTAAAACTTCCTGCAGGGCTGTGCATGCAAACCTTTAAGATGTGAGAAAACTGGAAAACTTTAAAGTTAAAGAAGTTTCTTCTAGGCAATATTTAGGTTAATCTTGTCATAGCAGTAATGTGTGTGTGTGTGTGTGTTATGTGTGCGTGCACAGGACACATGCACATATTTAAGAATGAACAAGGGTTGTTAGTTTGAATTTTTTTTAGCATATTAGGCAGGCAAAATGGCCTGGGTTTAATCCTAGGCCTCTGACATCAGTGTTTTTGAGGGCTCCAGAAGTGCTCTGTTTATAAGCGTTTTCATTTTATGTATAATATGTATACCCATGTATTTGGTAGCATATTTATATACATCTATACGTATATGCATTCATACATGATAGTACTGCAGTTTGAACTCAGGGTCTTAGACTTTGAGGGAACCATGCTTTATCACTTGAGCCATGCCTTATTCCTGTTCCATTTTGTAGTGTTTTTTTCAGATAGTCGCACAAGTTTTGTTGGGAGCCAATATCAGACTTTGATTTTATTACCTATTGCTTCCCACGGAGCTGAGGGTATACATGTCAACCACAACCATGCCTGGCTTGATTGTTAATATTTTTCTTGGGCTGGTCATAGACATTGAGCCTCCTAAGCTTTTTCTGGGGTTACTGGAATCATGGGCATGAGCTACAAACCCAGCCTTCTGTGTTTTCTTTTCTTCCGTCTTTGCTGGTCATGGGGCTTGAACTCGGGGCTCCTGTGCTGTCTCTGAGCTTTCGTTGCTCAAAGCTAGCAGTCTTGTACTTTGAGCCACAACACCACTTCCAGTTTTCTGATGGTTAATTGGCTTTTAGGATCTCATGGACTATCCTGCCTGGGTTTGCTTAGAACCACAATCTTCAGATCTCAGCTTCCCAAGAAGGTTGGGTGACAGCTGCCAGCTTCCTATATGTTTTTAAGACGGGCATAACTCCATAGCATGCTCCTGGAGCTGTCACATAGATGAAATGAGTTCAGTTTGGGGGGGGTTGCCTTTTGTGTGTGTGTGTGTGTGTGTGTGTGTGTGTGTGTGTGTGTGTACATGTACATATGTGCCATTTCTGGGGCTTGAATTCAAGGCCTGTGCTCTGTCCCCAAGCCTTTTCTTTTTGCTCAACGTTAGTATGTGGGCACTTCTGCCACCGCTCCACTGCTGGCTTTTTGGTGATTAATTAGGGGTGAAGAATCTCATGGACTTTTCCTGCCTGGGGTAGTTTGAAACCGTGATCATCATCAGATCTCCTGAGTAGCTAGGATTACAGGTGTGAGCCACAGGTACTCAGCTGCTTATCATCTTTTTCAGCCTGTCAGTTAACAGCACGTGTTGATCCATGTTTGGTTGATAATACTCGTGGATGGGGTTCTCCCAGGGCCTACCCTCAAACCAGCCAAGGAAGACAGTTCTAAAACCAGACACGGTGGCAGAGTGCCAGGCTTGAGTGAGAAAGCTCAGGAATGGCACCCAGGCCTTGAGTTCAAGCTCCAGTTCCGGTGGTACTGGCACACTTAGAAAAACTGTTAAGTATGTTGTTAATCTGGGGATTGAAGCCAGGTCCTTGTGCATGCCAAAGCAAGCACTCTGCCACCGAGCTACATCCCCAGGACTCATTAAGCTTTGTCCCTTTAGCTTTGGCCTATATCTGAAGAGTGTTTCTGCTACCTTTTTGCTTTACTGGCCTTTTTGCTCTACAGCCATAGGTACTAAGTCGTTTTCTTTCATAGATTTTGGCTTTATTACCATGCCAGAAAAAAAAAGAAGTCTGGAACAGTCTGTTTGTATAGTATTTCAGTTGGAAATCCTCTCTGAATGGATCTTTGGCAATGAGGGTGTTGGTGAACTAGAGCAATTATTCCATGGCTAATATTTACCTACACCCATTTGCAGTATCGTCCAGACCGGGATTTAATAACCCATATATGTTTGTACAGACTTTTCCAATTTCCTAACCATTTGAAAATAGTTCTGGAAGAAGAATGATTCATTTCTTAACATAGTCCTCTTCAAGTTTAATGCTACCCTAGGAAAGTTGTGAGGCTTTTCTTGGTTTCGTTTGATTTTCCTTTTTGAAAATCGGGTTCTGGCCCATAGCAGAGGTGCAAATTCCTTGGTAGGATTTCATGACTTTATTGTGACCAGATATTTTAATGTTAGGTTCAGCTCAAGCTTACCAGTGGTGATGAGATTTCTAAATAAACAAGATGGAAATTTTTTAAAAAATGCTGTGATGCCATCTGTCATTCTAGCTACTCAGGAGGCTGAGATCTGAGGATCGTGATTTGAAGCCAAAGATTTGGAAGTAGAGCTGTGACTTAAGTGGTAAAACACCAAAATAGAGAGGAAAAGCTAAGGAATAATCCCGAGGCTCTGAGTTCAAGCCCCAGTACAGGTCAGAATAGATAAGCCTTGGTATTTGGTCATCCAGTTAAATTTGCAACCAAGTGAGACAGTGAATGTGTGTGAGAGAGACCAAGAGATAAGAGACATAGAAAAGTATGTAATAAATTCTATAAAGCCCCTAACCCATATGTTCTTGGATTATAAAATGTGTGTACATTGAAGCTCTGGTCTTGAATTCTGACTTCTCCACTTAAGAGCTCCGTGTGAGAATTATTATTTAACTTCTCAGAAGTCTGAGTTTCTTGCTCTCTCAAATGGAAGTGGTACTTACAGCTGTCATTTAGTCTAACCCATTCCTGACAGCACCCGCCATTTCCGAGGCTTACTTCACTGCTGATTGTAAAAACCTGAGCCATCTACTTTCCAGAAGCTCTGGTCTGAGATATAGGCTCTACCTAGGAATCACAGCAGATGAATGTAAAGGAAATGAATAAAAACGGAATGAAACAGCCATTAATTTGGCATTTTATAAGCAAGTTCTCTCCAGCAGTCAATCCAGGCAGTGCGTGAAAGTAGCCCAACTTTTTTCATTTTTATTTTATTTTTTTTTACACCTCAATCTTTTGTGACTTCAAATTGAGGCTAGCCGAATGTTTCTCCAGCAGTTACTCCATATTTATGAGGAATAGTTAATCTGTAGGAAAAGGAGAGATGGAAAAGAAAATTCATAAGCATCTTGAAGTCGCATGATTCTCTGGCTACTGTGCTTATACAGAGGAGATTGAGATGTAGGCAAGTGAAATTTTGCACCCCACACAGAATATTAGTCATAATGATGAAGAAAAATTCCAACTGCTTGAAAATGCAGTAGAAAGCGCTTGGTCAAGTTTCCTGTGTACAGAGTAAGGATGAGACTCCATGGTGTGTCTCTTCCTCACACCCTCATTTCCTGGAGTATCTTGGGTGTGATAGCATTTTGGAGGGGTGGCAAGATAGTTGAGAAAATCATCCTAAAAGAGAAGAGATTGATTTGGGCTCAGAGTTCCTAAGGTTTTGGTCTCTTGATTGTGCTGATGTGATAGAGCATCATAGCAGAACTCTTGGAGACAGAGAAGTAGACGGGAGGCGAGGGGAGGAGAGGAGAGGGAGGGGAAGGACGGGAGACAGTCAAGGCAGCTTTCCTAGTGGAGTACTTTCCACAAACACGTTCACCTCCCATGGTTTCTGTCACCTCTAGAAATTCCATTGGCTTCTGCTTCCCTCATGGCTCCCTTGACTATAGACCAGTGCGTTCAAGGTGCAGTCACTTCCCCCAAAGTCCCATGCCTGAA
This sequence comes from Megascapheus bottae, assembly GCF_031878675.1. NCBI lineage: Eukaryota > Metazoa > Chordata > Mammalia > Rodentia > Geomyidae > Megascapheus > Megascapheus bottae. Next base: position 7,520,550 of record NC_143537.1, on the reverse strand, counting down.
CATGGCTAAAGTGGGGACCAAGTCTTCCATACCTGGGTCCTTGGGGTGGTAGCGGGGGGTTGTTTTCATAACAACAGTCTCTCTAGATGGATGGATAGGGTGTCCTCACAAGCCATGGGTATTTTACAGTGGGGGGATTTTACAGTTGCTGCTGGACACAGATGAGGGAGAACAAGCCTCCCACACAGGTTATGTGCACCACTTGCTTAAACGGAGCACGTTAGATGATGCCTGGCTCTCATGGGAGTGAGGATGGAGAACAGATGCTTGAAGGTGTCTGGAGGTGGCCTCATCTTCCTTCCTCTTGGGCCTTGAACATCTAGTCCCCAGAATTCTTACAATCCCAGCAATAACCCCATCCCTTCTTCCCTCTTACCTTCAGGCATCTCTTTTAGACCAGAATGGACACTGTTTCTCTTACTCCATACATTCTCCCCCTAATTTTTTTTTTAATCTACGTGTACGCCCAGGAGACTACCCGTTCTCTGACTTCTTTTCAGCTTTCTGTCATTTCTCCTGTGTCATCTCTCCTGGGAGGAGAAATGACTAACAAAGCACAAAGGACCCAGAGCTAGAAGAAAATCCCAACAATGTTTTACAACAGTGGTGTGCAGCTCTCCTCACTCTTCATGTCTTGATGGTCTTACATGGTGACTCTGTGCCCTCACCATTATGTCATCAAACAGGGACATGTGTGTATGAAGGGCTTTTGGGGCAAGTACTGGCAAATACCATGCATGCGTCATACTATCCCCCCCACCCCGCCCTGGTGCTCTGTTACACATCATAAAGCTGACCTAGGAAGAATATAACTTTCATGACATAGTAGTTCTCAAGCACTAGCAATTTTTATCCCTAGGGAACATTGGGCAGTGTCTGGAGACATTTTGATTGACATGAAGAAGAGGATGTTACTGGGCAAGTGTCCCATAATGCACAGTGTTGGCCCCCAGCAAAGACTTAGCCAGTTCAAAATATTAATCATTTCAGAACTAAGGAACCTTTGGCTTAACTTGATTCATGAACCAGTTGAAGCATGTGTTTGGTTTGGTTTGTTTTAGTTTTAGGAAGAATGGATATTGAATGTTTCGCCTTTGTGTTGATAACATCCAGGTGATTGTGTGGTATTGTTCTCATCCGTTTGTGAAGTTGATTCTACTAATAGATCTTCAAATGTTAAAGCTATTCTTTTATTCCTGGTATAAATTCTAGTCACAGTATGATAGCATTTATATGAACACTCTATATAAACCCAGACTATGTGTTATTAGGGATATTTATACATATAGTAAAAGCATAAAAGTTGTAGGAGAGAAAATGCCCACCAATTTCACAATAATGGTTACCTCAGAGAAGGAAAGAATTGGAAACCAATGACAAAGATCCTATAATAGGGTCTTATAATAGTTTACTTCTTTAAGAATAGATCACAAATACAGTATGTGCTGGTTATGTTATTTTCCATGTTTGGGGATATTTGAAAGAGAAGTGAAAAAGTCTACGTAGCATTGAAATTCTAAAAATGAGTACATATGAATGGTAACTGAAGGCCACTCATCCAGGATGAAGTTAGCTATAAAAACTCAAGCATGTCTGGCGACCACTTGCAGAAACCCAGCAGTTCTAATGGCAGTCGGGAAGTCCTGTTCAGTGGCCCATGAATGGAAGAAGGCAGCATCCATTCTAAATGAGCCTTCTCTCTGAGAAGGTCTAAGGGTTGTCATCAGGGGTACATCAGGGAGGGCTCAGAATGCAACCCTAGATCTGTTTATGGCCCCAGTGGGTGAGATATGTATCATCATGAGATTACAATGGTTCCAAGGTCTTCTGAAATGTCACTATGGCAGCCTAAACAGACAGAGCTGATCACAGCCACAGCCGGTAGGATCACTAGATGGTAAGACTCATTCTTGGACTGATCAGAAGGGACTTGGTTACTCTAACAGGGTACCTAAAAGGTGTTCTGGGCTCCTGGACTCCTGTCCTCTTTGTCCCGGCTTCCAAGAGGTCTGCAAAGTTGACTGCAGGATGGAATGACTCAGGGAAGGAGCCTGGGCTTTACTCTGCTCCTGGTGAATTTGTGAGCCTAAATGAAGGCAGAAGTATTCTCAACAGAGAGTAGCTTTGAATGGTGTCTTTAGTGTTTGCTAGCATATCAGCCTTGGGGCGCTAGTCCCAGCCCTGTTACTATCTTATCCTCAGAATTGCACCGTGCCTGGTATATGATGGACATTTAGTAACGTTGAATCAATGCACATGGGCGAATATGTTTTCCTGGGCAGCAGGAAGAGTCGTATGCTCGGTATATCTCTTGTCTTGGTCAGGTCACACGAAGTTGAAGGATGAGAAACATCCTGAACTTCAAGTCGTCATGGCAGATGGGAATTTGTCAGGTGTTATTAAAGAGCTAAAACGTGGGACAGACAGGCCAGGGAACCAAATTTAAAGAGAGAGGAATGGAAGATCAGAGTGGGTATCTTCACAGCCAAGTTAGCCCTTTTTAAGATGATGAGAGCAGGAGAATCTCTGACAAGCCTGTGGTTCACTTAGTTTTTTCTGGGTGGGGAGTGGAGGACATGGGGGGGTCCCCAAATCTTTATTGTAAATAAAATGCCTATAATGCTTGCTGATGCTAAGGATTTCACAGAAACTCTGCAAGACTCCCTTACATCATACGTTTGAGTCAGGGCCCAAGCACCATATGTAGTGGTGGAAGACAGGACTGGAGAGGGTGGTGCCAAGGGAATTTAAGGAAAGAGCATCTGAAACATTGCTGGTGAATGCTTCCCTTCATCCTAATGAAAACATCAGTCATGGTGGGAAATCTCAACTCTGTCAACTCTGTGTGTGACAACTCTGTCAGAAGGCCTGTGGTGACCTTTAGGTGGGATGCATTCTGCAGTGTTATTACCCACGGAAATGTGTTAAGTTCTCCATAGGGCCTTGTGGTGTTTGCTTTTAAACTCATACTTAATGCTGATTTTATTTCCTTTGTTTGGACCTAGCCCCCTCTCCTGGATTCTTTTTCTTAATGTTTAAAAAATAGAAATGTGAACTCTCAGACCAGTAAATACAGGCATTTAAAAAAAAATGCTCTTGTTATACAATCATCAGAGAAAATACATGTGTGGGGAGGAATTGGGAGTTTTAAAAAAAAAAAGAGTTAAGTTTGAAAATTTTGGAGTTCCATAGACACTGTAAAAAAATAAAATAAAATGCCGGATGCGGTGGCTCACACCTGTAATCCTAACTACTCAGGAGGCTGAGATCTGAGGATCAAGGTTCAAAGCCAGCCCTAAGACTCTTATTTCCAATTAACCCCTAGAAAATGGGAAGTGGCACTGTGGCTCAAGGAGTATGGCAGTGGTTTTGAGTTGAAGAGTGCAGGGACAACGCCCAGGCCTGACAAAAATAAATAAAATGAAAAGCATATTTATAGCAAGTAAAATCTCCACTTCAAAGACATGATTTTAAAACTGATCATAAAACTGGCCTCTCTGATGACCAATTAGATCATCAAGCTGGCCTCATCCCGAATTCATTACCATGTACTACAGAGCATCGCCCGGGGACTTGAGTTTTCTTAGTCATGCAGCATCTCACAGCTGGGCTGAAAATGCCACCACATTATTTTTGCATGCAAGAACCTTGTGATTCTAGCCTCTCCCAGGGCTTTTCACTCCCTTGCCTGAATAGATTGACACAACAACAGATGGCGTGCGTTGGATCCTTGGGGCCACCTCGGTTAGGAAGGAGTGAGTCCCTTGGAATGACAACTCGCACGTTAGACTTGGTAGAGAAGCATCCGGTGGCCCCACACCGATTGAGAAAGACTGGGTGTGTTCCATCGCCGAGCTAGCACTTCCACGGGCATCAAGGCTTCTGGCTTATAGTGGTGTTCAGTGGATGCTCGAGGAAGAAGAACTCATGGCCCATATCCTCCAGATGGCCCCTCTGCGTCCAGCTTGGCAGACATCCATTTCTCTGGGGAGTAGTTTGTGCATGAAGATCCTTGAGGGGGGGAGGGAAAGAAGAACTCAATGAGGGAGGGAGGGCTGTGATAGAGTGGCAGCCCCACCTTTGCAGACCCAACAGAGGGCTGCCATTTCCCAGACGTGGTTGTTCTGAATTAAGGGAGAAGGCTTGGAAATTTAGCCCCACATGTTTCCCAGCTGTTGTGCGGAGGCGATTCTCCTGTAGGAATTAACAGTGAGTGCTTCTATCAATTCTGCATTCCTGAGTGTGGTAGGCCAGAGACAGCATGCCCAGAGATGTGGGGCATTCTTTAGGCCTAGGGCAGGTGGCTGTGTGGTATGGACTGATGCTTATATTAACCCCTTTTTCCTTGTTACGGCTTTTTGTTGTTACTGTTGTTCTGGTACTGGTGCCTGAACTCACATCCTTGCATCAAGGCCGGTGCTTCTCCTGTTGGAGCTTCAGCTCCGTTCTGGCCTTTTGGTAGTTGATTGGAGAGAAAGAGTTTTTCAGAAAGAGTTTGTGTCTGGGGTTGGCTTCCAACCTCAATCCTCAGGTCTCAGTCAGTCAGACACAGTTACAGGCATGAGAATTAAGAGCCCTGATACTTTTCCTCTTACCGGACACGTCTTCTTCATTTCCTTACTTGGACTTTAGTTGCAAATTTAAATAGTACTTTCTTTCAACTTTGATCTTTTAAGTGTCATATCTCCTCCTCCTCCTCCTCCTCCTCCTCCTCCTCCTCCTCCTCCTCCTCCTCCTCCTCTTCCTCCTCTTCCTTTTTTGGTGGTACAACATTTGGAATTGAAGGACTCGTTTGGGGTAGACAGATATTGTATCACTTGATCAGCAGTCCATTTTGGGGGGGATATGGTTGCTTGTTTTGCCCAGGCTGGCCTGGGCTGCATTCCTCCGGCCTATGGGATAGCAAATATATGTCACCAGACCTAGGTAATAGATTCTGATGGAGTCTTAAACCTTTTGCCTGAGCTGGTCTTGAACGTCAGTCTTCCTGAGCTCGGTCTCCCTAGCAGTGGGCGTGAGCCACCGTTCTTTAAGCCTGGCCGCCTAGTTTTTGAGGTACCCAATCACATTCTCTGTGGTGGTTTTAATGCTGTATTTCTGTCTGCAGGACATGAGGGCGGGTTTTATTCTCTGTATTGAGCCGGCATCAGACATTTATCCATTTTCTGTCCATATTTGAGTGGGTGAAGGGAATGAGAGCAGAATGTAAAAGGCTTCTTGCACTGGGGAGTAAGTTTATCCAGCACGAGAAAGTCCTCTGTCGTACATCACAGCTTCCTGAGAAGGAACCCCATACAAATCCACGCAGACTCGGAAAGCACTCTTTTCCACTCTCAGAAGATTTGCTTGTGCTACAGATGCCAACAAGGGTCAACCAGATCTCATCAGTGCTTAAGATCGTCCTTTCTCAGGCCAGCTCTTTCTCTCTCTCTTTTCGGGTTACAATGCGACTCCCGGCTTGTCTGCTCTGTCATTTTAGGTGTAATTAATGTTGCCCATGATAAGAATTTCTTTGACAACTTTCCCAGCCACTGGAGTAAATTTAGAGATCTAATTACCACATGCCTGAACTCCGGGCTTCCCTATGAAGTCCCGGGCATGATACTGTCAGTGAGTGGCTGAGGTTAAAGCTTTATAGCAATTACAATGACTGACCTCCAGAGTAATTCAAATGGTGGCATTTGACGGTGAGGTTCTGATCTATGGGATGCATGGTGAGTTTTGCCACATCTTTTCTGCCTTCAACCAAAAAATAAGAAAAAAAAATTCCCAGGGAAGACAAGATTCAATTCTTTCTTATCTATTTTAATACTGACTGGAAAGAATTAAAATCTGCTTGACTGGAGAACAAGTTGTGTCTTAAACATTTTTTTCTGTTTTAACATAATTCAGACTTTTAAGCCAGTATTGGAAATGCAGACCAATAATTCCAGTGACAATAATGGGATTCTTGTTCCTTAGTGCATTGAGGGAAAATTGGACCCAGAACCCTTTGCCATGGATATCAGAATTCTCAGATGACTAAGTCTTCAAGGTAAAAGGTCATGGGGTTTGCATATGATCAGGACAATTTTCCCATACAATTTTAAAATATCTCTTAGTGACACGTCACTTAGAACAGTATGTGTGATGTAAAAGAGTTCTAGCATTAAAAAAAAATAAGACCAGAGAAGTAGGGAATTTGACCTAGTGGTAGAGTGTTTGCCTAGCATGACCTGGATTCAATCCCTCACTATCACATACATAGAAAACAAACAAACAAACAAACAGAAGTGGTGCTATGGCTTGAGTGATAGAACTCTAGTCTTGAGATAGCCCAAGGACAATGCTCACACTCTGAGTTCAAGTCCCAGGACTGGCCAAAAAAAAAAAGTCATGACTACAAAAAAAGTTCAAAAAAGACACAACTTGTTTCCAAATATATTCAAGTCACCCTTGGCTGAATTGACTCATGTACAATCCCAGATACAGTGAGCCAAATTTTATTGGTGAAATAATTCTATGGCCTCCACCCTGCCTGGAGTTTATAACTAAATTTGTGACATCCTCTTAAGAATCTGATTTTATTGATGGGTAAAAAGTTACATTTATGTTACTTGCCCATTTGTCCTTAAGCATTAGAATTCAAAAACTCCTAACAGCTTAGATTCCAAAGTTTATGCATTTTACAAGATTCTCTCTGTCAGATGGAATTCCATTTGGCTGGATTTAGAATATCAGAAAGTGTGGCTCCAGAGTAACAGAGAGTGTGTGTGTGTGTGTGTGTGTGTGTGTGTGTGTGTGTGTGTGTGTGTGTGTGTGTGTGTGTGTGTGTGTGTGTGTGTGTGTGTGTGTGTGTGTGTGTGTGTGTGTGTGTGTGTGTGTGTGTGTGTGTTTATGGAGCTTGAATTCTGGGCCTGGGCATTGTCCCTGAGCTCCTCAGCTCAAAGCTAGCACTCTACCACTTTGAGCCACAGGGCCATTTCTAGTTTTTTGGTGGTTAATTGGAGATAAGAGTCTCATGGACTTTCCTGCCTTGGCTGGCTTTGAACTGCAGTCCTCAGATCTCAACCTCCTGAGTAGCTATAGTTACAGACATGAGCCATTGGTGCACATCTTTTTCTTTGTTTAAAAAAAAAAAAAGAAAGAATCCTGGTAAAGATTTGAAGTCTACATTTTATAACAATGTCAAATTGCTACTGAAACTTTGGATGAATTGTAAGCCAAGTAATCAATGGCAAATGCACCACATCAACAATCTCTAGAACTGTGCTGTATTGTTCTCCTTAGACAAGCTTATTTAGAAACCCAGCATTCAAGATGCCTCATCTAGTTCTTGCTCCTCTCTACAGTTGCTGCCTTAATCACACCATGTCAGGTAGCTCCTTGGTTCAACATAAGTATATCCATGGATAAAATTTTCCATGACTTTGGTCACTGACCTGTTCCAGTCCATTTGTCAGGACTAATTCTCCATTTTCACGAACAAGAATGAACTCTCCTGCAGGAAGACATTTGCCGGCTTAATCATAGCAATGATTATTTGTGTTTGTTCAACATTCTCCACTTTGTGGAGTGTGGTCACATGCTTAGTTTTCATATGATCCTCTGAGTCCAACAAAGTAGGAATTTATTCACTTATTTACAGAGCAAATATTGATTAGGTCTCCTGTTTGCATTAAACATGTCATTTCCACTTTGTAGATAAATCATCTGAGCATTAGAGCAAATATAGTCGTTTTCAACACATCTCAGTCCTAGAATGTCAAGGTTATGGCATTATGGCTTTTTCTAAAGCCGTGGCTGGTCTGGTGTCTGAAGGGTAGACTGTATGTGCTGTGTCATGAGCTGTAGGTGAAGTCAACAAGAGCTAATGGCCCGTAGGAACAACTGAATATCATCTCATATACAAGAGTTTCTGAGGGCAGGCACTAGTGGCTCATGCCTTTAATCCCAGCTATGCAGGAGGCTGAGTTTTGAGGATCATGGCTCGAAGCCAGCCTGAGAAAGGAAATTTAGGAGACTCTTATCTCCCATAAACGATTCAGGAAAGGTCAGAAGTGTCGCTGTGACTCAAAGTGGTAGTGCACTAGCCTTGAGCCCAAAAGCCCAGGGAGAGCACCCTATCCCTGAGTTCAAGCCCCAGGACCCCAGAGAAACAGTTTTGGGGAGTGTGTTTGTGTACATGTGTGTATTTGTGCATGTGTGTGCATAGTGATACTGGAGCTTGACCTCAAGGCCTGAGCAGCTTTCCCTTAGCTTGTAAGCTCAAGTCTGACACTCTACCACTTGAACCATGCCTCTATTGTCAGCTTTTTGCTAGGTAATTAGAGATTTGTTTAGCTGGCTTCAGTGATCCTCAGAGCTCAGCCTCCTGAGCTAGGATGACAGACATTGGCTTATATTCTTTTCTTTTTGAAGCATGATGCACGTTCCTTTAGATAAACTCCTTAGATTAGGGCACAACACATCTGGGTGCAGCTATTACTGCCTTTCTCTTCAGCCTCATTCTGCTACTACACTGAATTTCTTATGCTCTCCTAGTCCCTTTGCTTCCAGGGTTTTCCTGGCTTCTTTCTGTTTAGAGCTCCACACCGTCACATCCCTCCAAGCTGAACTCCCATCTCAGCTGGAATGTCAGTGCTTCTAGAAGGCCTTCACGGGCCCACTCTTAAACTGAGGCCTTTGTTAGTGTAGATGTAGCAAATACTTGCCCTTTGTTTAATGCACACAGCCTGCTGTTGCATATGTATTTATGTAGATGTTTAATATTTCCCGTTCCCCCACTGGACGCAAAGCATGAGAACAGATGCTCAGTTTGTTTATAATTGTGAGTTTAGGTCTTATAATTTTACCATCATGCACCAGACCACAGTATGTGAGCCACTTAAAAAAACATGTATGAGACTGATGAATGAAAAGAAGGCTCTGATGAATGAAAAGAAGGCTCTCTAGCATTGCAACTGTAGTATTTCTAATTATCGAGCAAGTCTGATATTAGTTGTCTATAATAGTAAAACTGAAATTACTGTACATTCATCGCTTAAAATAATGACTATTTATTAAATCGCTGTTCTGAGAAGGCAGAAGTTTGCTTACAGATTGGTCCAGCCAGGTTCTTTGCTTTGGTTTTGCAAGGTAAATCAAGAGGTTGGCAAGACTTGGCTGTTTCCAGGGAGAGGGAGAGAAGTTCCTGCTTCCAGCCTAGTCACATTTCTGGCAGATTCCAGTTTTGGCCCAGGTCTGGTTCCACCTCCCAGCTCCTTATCTCATCCTCTATTTCGTCCTGGGCGTAGAATGCCCTGCCTTCTTCTTCCTCCACTTCTAACATCCTCCTTCTCCTTCTGCTTTCAATGGGCTCTTCCCATTACTTTGGGCCATTAGGACAGCCTAGAGTAGTTAGGTAATTTTAGGGTAATATTGTTGTTGACGTGTCTTAGCAAATAGGTTTTAGCTCTATCAGACTGGAGCGGGGGTATTATTCTTCCTACTATCAATCTCAGGTGCCCACCAATTTGTGCAACTTGGCCGCTGAGGATGGTAGAGGATGAGCCTGTCTGAGTAGGTGCAGTATAATTTGGTGGATGCAGTCCACAGAGACGGAGCTAAGGAAATAGAGGAGTGTCTGGTGTCACACCATTTAAAATGACTATTACTTCAGAGTGGGAGCAGGTTCCTCCTGAGAGTACCCCAGGATGGGCAGAGAGCAGAAGCCTATGGCCCATAGTGGGTACCTGCAGCTTTGATGGACACCTGTGCCTGAAGGTTGGTCCCTCCCTTGCCTTTTTTTTAAGTTAAGTTTGTCATTTGCCCACCACCCCACCCTACCCTCCTGAATCTGCCTTCCCATCAAACACCGCCGATGTGAATATTGGTTGCCAGCTGGGATTCTAGCCAGCAAATGACTAGCTCACATGCATGGGATAAGTCACCCAGGATTCAGGGAGAATTGCATATATTTTTGTGTCCTATAAGTAGGTGATGTGTCCTTCTAACCATCCAGGTCACAAGTTCCATGCCTAGTATTGCAAAATATAAGATAAAATATTAGTAGATAACAATTCACTGCAAGTGGAATTTGTTGTTGTTGTTGGGAAGAAGGAAGACATAACATTATATGTTCAACCAACGCTGGGCAGGAGTCACCTGGACACACATCTCTCTGCATCCCCTTCATCTCATCCCCATTAGGGGAGATGTATAATATAGATAACCTTGATGATCTCTCACCAACCCAAAGAACCGAGATCTGATTTGCAGAATTTCACCAGGAATAGAGAATGCCAGCCTGGGAGATCGAGAATAAAAGCGAGTCTCTGTCCATGTCTTCCTTTTGTTCAGTTTCTTCTCTCTTCCAAACCAGTTACTCAGGACCCACCAGCACTTGTAGACAGCAGCCTTGAAATCTTCAAAGCTGACTCATTATGTCTTGTGGATAAGTGAGAGACTACATCTGTCGTGACTGCCATTTGATGTGTTCTGTTGTAGTGAAAGACAAACAAAAGTATGCTTGCCAGCTGCCCAGTTGATAGAATTCACTGTTCTGTTTGGTTTGTGTGTGTGTGTGTTTCCCTTGAGCAGATCTGAAACAGTATGACTGTCTTCTCCTCTCAGCTGTTTTGTATAAAAAACACTGGATTTATTTTCCCTGAAAATTTAGTATGTACAATGTCAATAATGCTGGTGAAACAAGGTAGCTATGGTACTTGAGTGTGGTATACACACATATAAAAGCTAGGGACACGTGTCGTTCATAAACATATAAAGGTTTATCTGTCTTCCCCCATTCTTCTTTTATCATGACTAGATAAGGAAAGCACAGGCTGGATCGTGTGTTACATAGACAATTGTCATTTTTGGAATTTGAGTAGGATTTCAACAAGAATCAAGGATGGCAGTTGTATAACACTGCAATGAGTGAGTGCTCTGTTGTTAAATTCGTTTGCTGGCTTCTGTCCTTGCTTAGTCATATAATATGGCAATTTTTCTATCCTCTGAGTCTCAAGGTCTTTCTCTGTTTCTAGTCTCTGTATTTTGTGACCCTGAATCATCTGATAATGGCAGATAGCTGAGCTCTAGAGTGGCTCATGAGAGGATCGTGGTTGAGTGCCAGTCCAAGCACACCACACCAGGCCCCTTCTCAAGCAATAGCCACACGTCTGTCATCCCTTCTCAACCAATAGCCACACACTTGCCATCCCTTTTAACAGCCACAAGCCTGTCATTCAGGATAGCCTGCAGGCATGTGCCTGAAATCCCACCTACACAGGGAACTAAAATTGGGAGACAGCACCCCAGAAATGTGTCCTGGGCAGAAAGCAAGGCCCCATCCCTAAAATAACTGATGTACACCAAAGGGCTAATACTGTGTCTTAGTGGTAGGGCACCTACCTACTAAGTATGAGGCTCTGGGTTCAAACTCCAGTAGTGACACCCTACTCTACACCCAAAAATAACCGTTGCTGTTTAGTGAATGATAATTACACGTTATTCCTGGGTCATTTCCATGTCTTTTTCTGCTGCCACCCTGGGTAATGCATATCACTAAGGCACCGAGTTTCACATCTAATCCCTGACATGTGTGGCCCCAGGCTTGGGATTGCCGGATGCTTTTAATAAATCTGAAGGTCTGTGTGGCCTAGTAATTCTACAACACGATGATGAAGTCATTACAGCTTTGCATAATGATCAGACTTCACAAAGACCACACGCAATGGTGTGTAAGCAAACACAATGGTGAAAATCTTGGCTAGATAGATACTTACGTGTCCACAAACCCCAGGACTATGAGGAAGGGGGTGTAGAGTTCGTTATGTTGCTGGAAATAGGATATAATTCTCACCTTTACCTGTACCCACTGCACCTCTCCTTTAAAGAAAAAAAAAAAGAAAGATCCTTACCTCAAATCCTAGAGGTATTTAACACACCTCTGTGATAGATAGATAGATAGATAGATAGATGGATGGATGGATGGATGGATAGATAGATAGATAGATAGATAGATAGATAGATAGATAGATAGATAGATAGGGCTTGACTTGGCTTTGACCAAAGCTTTGGTCAAAGGGGGCTTTCAGGGGAAGTCTGTTGCCCATTGGAGATGAGTGCTTAAAGGAGCCTTGCCCCTGATCCATCCTGATGTGTAGACAAGCTGAACGACTTTGGCGTGGTGGATAATACCCCATCATTTCCTATATCCGATCAGGAAGATGGATAGAGAGGTGGTCAAAGCAGCTTGTGAACTGGAATCGATCGACTTAACATCTCAATTTCATCTTGAAACATGACTAAGGATAAGCTATCGGGGGGGGGGGGGGGCGTTGTTAGTAGTAGAGCTATATTTAAAGCCATGATCCTCCGGGCCCCCAGAGTCTTTCCAATTATTCTTATAAGAAGGATTTAAGAACTAAAAACTAAACTTTCTCTAAATGACCTTACATGCTTCTATCTCAATTTGCATATTAAAGATGTTTTGATATTATGCAAGTAGCAGATCAAAGCCTTAGGACTGCACTGGTGACTCTATTTAGAATAAAGATAGGCACAGATTTTGTTTCCATTTGGAAGGGAGTATACCTTATCTTATATTCTGATGTGATTAGGGTCTGGGGCGGTCCATTCATGTTTTGCCTGGTGAAATGGATTAAGAAGGGGGAAAAATGGAGAAATGCTCTGAATCAGTATCTTCAAAGAATAAATATGTGGAGAATATCTTAATTAGCTATGCCCGTCCTTATTTCTGGAGTATTTGCTATTCATAGCTGAAGGCAAACCATATTTAAAAATGTACAAATATATGTAGTTCTTAATCATATTATTGGTGTTCAGGGTTTGCCTACTAATTAAAATTCATCCAGTGCTTGTAACTTGCCCGTTCCTGAAGTTGTACTGCTGTGGATGCTGGACAGGCCCTCACGTACTGCACTTTCTTTCTCTTTTTTTTTCTTGTTTTGCCAGTCCTGGGCTTGAATTCAGGGCCTGAGCACTGTCCTTGGACTTTCTCAAGGCTAGAGCTCTACCACTTGAGCCTCAGCACCACTTCTGGCTTTTTTCTATGTATGTGGTACCGAGGAATTGAACCCGGGTCTCTGTGCATGCTAGGCAAGCACTCTACCTCTAGGCCAAACTCCTGGCCCCAAGTGCTGCTCTTTCTGCTGCTAGTTTTAGTAGGAATTCTATTGTTTCCACTCATAGTGATACAGTGATCTGGCTAAGTGACCAGGCACCTACAGTCCCAGGAGATGCACAGAAGACAGCAAACTTGCTATAGGGTATTCATCCTGTTACAGGGAACTCATGGTCAAAGCCAAGTCAAACCCTATCTATCTATCATGTATCTATCTATCTTATCTGTCTGTCTGTCTGTCTGTCTGTCTATCTATCTATCTATCTATCTATCTATCTATCTATCTATCTCATCATTTTTGTTGATCGTGGGGCTTAAACTCAGGGCCTGGGTGCTGTCCCTGAGCTCTTTTGCTCAAGGCTAATGCTCTACCACTTTGAGCTACAGCTCTACTTCCTGTTTGCTGGAGATAAGAGTCTCACTTCCAATCCAGGCTGGCTTTGAACCATGATGTTCAGATCTCAGCCTCCTGAGTAGCATGAGCCACTAGTTCCTGGCATTTATCCTTTTTTTTTTTCATTTACTTTTAGGTCATTGTAGAGTTTGAACTCAGGACCTGGTGCTTGCTAAGTCAATGATCTACCATGCCTCCAGCACCAGCCCCCAACCCCCCCCATGCCTTTGCTTGGCTTTAATTTTTTTTCTCAGTAAGGGTATTTGGTGTTGTCCATCCAAGGTGAGTTTGGTATTATAGCCCGTCCTCTCATCTACACCTCCTGTGTTTACCTGGAATTGTAGGTATGGACTGCCGTGCCTGGTTTATAGCGTGAGATAAAGTCTTGCTAAGTTTTTTGCCTGTCTTGACCTGAAACTATAATCCACCCAATTTCTGTCTCTCCCATAGCTGGGATTTTCGTAGTGAGCTGTTACTCCTGGCCAGCTTTACCTTAATTAGTCCAATCTGCTTCTAAGTATCCCATGTCATTAATAGGCATAGAAACATCATCTCAAGGCTAGCACTGTTATCACTTGAGCCACAGGACCACTTCCTGTCATGTTCCTGTTTCAAAAAGACTTTTTTTTTATTATTATGAAGAGTCTTTTTTTTAATATCGCATGAATGTGCTATAAAGCCCGTGAGTGAGCCCAAATAGATAAACTCACATATTCCTGGTGCTAAGCAAATTCCATTCATCCCCACAGTCAGACTGCACCATTCCTACATTGGATGCAAGAAAGACACAGACATGCATTCAGGTGTGAAGAAACCATTGTCTACCAGGTAGAATGAGTCCGGAATTAGGGGAACCACAGCCTGCTGGGTTGGCACCCCATTCTGTGGACAGGAGGCCGTGGCAACTACAGAGTGAGCTGGTAGTGATGGCGCCTCCATAGAGAAATAAAGCTTCAGGGGGAATCTGTAGGATATGGAGGATTGTGGGTGGAAAAGGGAAACTTGATTCTGGAATCCCTAAATTTCAGTGAAGACCTGCCCCTGAAGACATGGGACAGAGTGGAGAAGGATTCTGCTCTCTCTTGGCAGGTGGCCACAGTGTGTGTGCTATCCCTTCGCCTCCAGCCCTCTGCTAATGGGCTTATGATTGATCCGCTGCCTCGCTGGCAGTGGTAGGACTACTTAGGCTAAGTCTGTCTCTCACAAGAGGGGATCCTAACAGAATTAAGAAAGATCGTGAGGCAGGAAATCAAATCACTACTGAAATACTGAAATGAAAATTAGACAGCTTTCAAGGGGAATCTTCAGGCTTTGATGTTTGAGTTTGTAATCTTAGGTAAGGATTCTTTTTAGAGAATGGAAAACAACCTGGGGTCCCTGAGTTCTGTGAGGCTCACAATTACTCATGCATCCACTACCAGGGTCTAAAAGCATGGGCGCCAATGGGTCTTATCTAAATTCATATAGTGTTTTAATTATTATTTTTTGTTTTGCCCATACTGGGGCTTGAACTCTGCCTGGACTTTTTTTTTTTTTTGGTGGTTAATTGGAGATAAAAGTCTCATGGACTTTCCTATCCAGGCTGGCTTTGAACCATGATCCTTAGATCTCTGCCTCCTGTGTGGCTTAGAGGAGGACTCACCTTTGTAGATTCTCAGTAAATTGGGTTTTCTCTTTCTCTGTGCTTTCTTCATGAGTCACTGCAGTATGAATGAGTGGTTTTAAAGATCAAGCTAGAGAATGCAGCCCTTCACCTAATCTCTGGCCCAGAGGAAATACTCATCCAAGGTGAGTGACTCTTATTATCATCTTCAGTATCTGGAGATGAGGTGTGGCGAGGACAGAACCCTACTGATTATACCTAGGCCTCACATGTATTCAGAGACTGCTCACATCTCTTCCCCCTTTCTAAAAGGAAGCACACTGACAGCATTTATATGCATTATGGTGGGGTCTTTTCATTCTCTGGGCATTGATTTTTTTTTTTTGCCAGTCCTGGGCTTGTGCTCAGGGCCTGAGCACTGTCCTTGGACTTTCTCAAGGCTAGAGCTCTACCACTTGAGCCTCAGCATCACTTCTGGCTTTTTTCTATGTATGTGGTACTGAGGAATCGAACCCGGGTCTTCGTGCATGCTCGGCAGGCACTCTACCACTAGGCCAAACTCCCGGCCCCTGGGCGTTGATTTTTTAATTCAGTACCAAAGTCAAAATGACAAATCTCTATTAATTTTTCTTCTTTTTATTCCCCCTTTATTTGAGGGCTGCAGCCTTTAATTCACCAACTTGTTCAGGCAGGATACATAGAGATTACATTATCTGCAGATCCTTGTGAACTAGTGACCAATGGCTTGTCTGTGGATTTAAACCTCTCTTCCTCCAGAGAAGTCCATGTCCATTCATCTGACACGGGGTGAGGCAGGAAGAACAGCAGTCATTTGTCATTCTCTGTAATGTCTATAAAAATGTGTTCACAGATTTTTACCTGTCAGTTGGGGCTACATTACCTTTTGGGGAACAAAATAAAAGATAAGTAGATTTCCCTGTTAAATCAATGTCTATTTAGGTGGGTCTCATTGATAAGACTTGCACAGAAACACAAGTTTGTGAGAAGTTCCTATGGCCCTCTTCTTAGAGGAAAAGGCCCCATCTTTCTTTGTATTATTGGTTATCCTACAGGAAAATGAGGGAGTTCTATCTTTATCCTTTCTGTTTACCAAGTTCTGTCTCTTGTATTTATTGGCTTCCTCCCTATGATATGAGGAGTCAAACCCATGGCTAGGCCAGCATTCTACCATTGATCAAATCCCAGTTCCACATTTACAAGACTGAGACCCTGGAGACTGTGTGTGTGTGTGTGTGTGTGCGTGTCCATACGCATGCGTGCATGTGTACTGAGGCTTGAACTTAGTATTTTATACCCTTACTTTGTTTTTTTGTTTTTTTCATTCAAGATTGACATTCTTCCACTTGAGGCACACTTCCACTTCCAGCATATTTATTTATTTATGTTGCTAATTAACTGGAGATAAGAGTCTAATGGACTTGTCTGCCCGAGCTGGCTTCATATGTTCATCCTCAGATCTCAGCCTCCTGAATCGGTAGAATCAAGTGTGAAGCCACCAGTGCTTAGCTATTAGAGAACAGTTTTGAAATGACCTCAGGTCTGCAAATAGGAGGAAAGCTAATGGGTCAGGTATGGCGTTTGGGGGGGTCACAGAGGAAGAGTTGTGTGTGGTTATAAAGGTTTGAGAATTCATTTTTAACACAGTCTCTAGTCCAAGGCTGTCCAGATGGCTTCCCCAGCATCCCCTAGCTTTCTCCTAATATTTCAGGTCAAGGCCTGAACGTGGCTGGAAAAAAAAAACAAACTGCAGACCTCCCATTCCATTTTGCAGTACCAACATTTATTGGGTTGGGTTCATGATCTAGCCACACCATGTAACACATCCATACCCTGGGTTTACCTTCACTTTCTTTTCTGTCAATCCTGAGTTAAAACCTTTAGCCAGGTAAAATCTCTGTCTCATTTGTTGGAAGTCAGTGTCAATTTAAGCTTTCAACCTGCCTGTCATCTCTATGGTACATCAAAGAAAAACCAACCATTTAGGTTTTCTTTTTTAAGTTGTCTGTGTTTCCTTCCGCCTTCTTTACCCAGGGTCATGTTTGGTGTGTCTGAAATGTGCTCCCATCTCCCCCCCACAGCATCCAGTCTGGCTGAGTAGGGGACAGGAAATACTCAAGTTCTGTTCCCTTGAGTATGGGAGGGGCTTTGTGATTGACAAGAGAGGGAGCAGATAAGGGCCTGGGGTTTAGCAGATAAGGTGTCACCAAGAAGGTGGGGTGGGAGGCGGGGTTGTGGAGTTCAGGTTAATTTTAACACAGACAGGTCAATTCCTGGGACTTAATGGCACCACAATTCTGTTTCTTTAATTTATGTGCACTTTTGGGTTACTCACAGTTTATACAAACAAGAAGGTGGTTGCTGCTTCAGAATGGGGGTGCTTTTTAGCTCCTCAGTGAGTGTGTGTGTGTGTGTGTGTGTGTGCGCGCACAGGTAGGTGAGCCCCTAAGATGGTCAGAGTCTAAATGGGCAGACATGTAAAGGACTTTTCAAAAACTATATCCGTATGTAGGTCGTGATGCCAAGGAGCTAGAATGAGAGAGGCAGAAATCGTCTTAATGTCATGTCAGAGTCTCGCTCAAATCATGGGTTAAGTTGTTGAAGGGAATGGGTTTTGTGTAACTAGACATCTACCATGCGTTCAAGGAGCATTTCTGTCCCTCAAGGTAATTTAATATTTTCACCTACCCATGTAGGTTGTAAACCCATTTTGTTTCTCTAGTAGTGCCATTAAAGCATTCTTTTTCTTTCCCCAAGTGAGGCTTACCCATTCAGTGTCTCCAAAGCTCTTAAAACTCAGGTCTGTTACATTGCATTGGGGATCCCTGAGCGGTTAGGATGCATCACCACAAGCAGCATAGGTTTTAAATGCCATGTGTTGACTGTCTTACCGATACAGAGTTCAAATCCCAGCACTCTTGAGTACCAAGATCAAAGAACTGGCATGTTCTTGCTCTCTCAAAAGCCTGTGGGGGGGCTCCTTTGTGCCTGTTCTGGCTTGGTCATTTGTAGCCCTCCTGGGTACACTTGGCTGGGTGTACTCTGCCTTTCAGCTGCCTTCATCAGCACACAGGACCTGTTAGATGAAGGACCACTCCACCCCAGGATGGCATCATCTGAACTGATGATATCAGCAGTGATATCAGACCAAGTTCCCAGCCCCTGGAGGTGAAAATGGGTATTTTGGAGGGAAACATTCATTCATCCCATGGAACCATATTTCTAATTTTCTAATCAAACCCACTGATGATAATACCATTGATCTCCAAATTGTCCAATCCTCCTCCCCTCCAACTTGACAGGAGGCGCTCCAGGCAGACCCCTGGGCCTTCTGCCTTGCATACACCATTCCTGCATGACGTGGTTTATGTGCGCGTTACGAATTACTGCTGATTGACTTGGGGGGATTTGAATCCCTGTGTCTGTCAGGTCACGGCCCTAGGCCTCCATGCATTCTGCTGCCAGTCTAGTGTTCAGCATCCATTTGGCTCCCATCAAATATTTGAGGGAAGGACAAATGGATGGCAGGAGGCCAGAAGCCATTTGCACTTGCGAATCCTGACTCTTAAAGACCTTTGGGATCTACCAACTTCTATTTAGATGGCTTTTATCATTCTCTGGAATCAACCCAATTTATCTTGAGTTTTTGCTCACTCTGACAACATCAAGCTTTTCAAATGCAGTTTACTTGTTGGCTTTGCTTCTCCGATCCTTGTGAAACACGATTGTCTACAGAAAGGCTGATTTTTTAGAAAGCTAAGCTTCAGCGTGTTCGAAAAGTCCTGTGTTCTTCCTCTTGATAGTGAAACAAATTTTGGCAAAATTTTCCTCCTTAATGATCTTGATTTGCTGAAGTTCAAATATTTTGCTCTGTGGTCCACTTACAAGCTTGATGAGTTAGTTAATTAGAGCCACATATATTATTATAGACTCTGAGAGATTTAATTAAAATGTGCTAATGTGTAAAAAAGAAATCAAACGTGCGCCATTGGTTTCCTAATTTTTCCCAAGTTTAGATGAAAGGAATAAATGGTTTTTAGTAAAACTTTGTGCCTAATAGATAGAGTCTCCATATAGTAACAATTTGATTCTCTGTTTATTCAGTAGTATCTTAATCATCCAATTAAGGCACTTTGGCTACAAGTCTAATACACTGACAAGGTTTGGTGGCGTCTGACAGATTAAATATTTACAAAATTAAAATTTAGTGTGAGACTATGCCTGATAGCTGTTAATGTGTCAAAACATATGAGGCAGCTCTTACAACCTGTTTGTGAGTATTAAAATCCAATTAATGTATAAATTAACATGATAAAAACATTTTGTGACTTCATACGTAATCAAACATGGGGGGGAGATAATTTTCCAGACACTTGAAATCTCATAAATAAATCATGGTATCTTGGTTTATTATTTTTTTAAGTAGTTGCAAAAAGGATTTCAATTAAACAGATTCATCACAGTGTATCCTGTCCAGTTGTCTGTTACTTGGCTCCATAATAACCGCATATTTTATAAATAAATTAATACTGTTATCATGTACTAATTGAGCAAGCACTGTGCCAGAGTTTTCTGCACACAACCCTGTTTAGTTTTCATCAGGAACTTACATAGAGGTAGAAAACCACAGGAGAGTTAGTTCATTTATCCAAGTAATAGACTATACGCAGTCACGCATGGTCAAAAAGCAAGAGCTGGGATCCAGTACTATAATTTGTACCCTGCTCTGTTTGGCTTCTTAAATTCCCCGTTGTTTACTGCTTACCATGTTAGGAATTTAAGGAAAGACAGAGATGCCTCAAGCAACCGTAGATTATAAAAACTGCTTATGTCTGAACACTCTGGTTTATCTGTTTATCTGTAATTCCTGTGTAGCCTGATTGCAATGGATCTTTGACAGTCTTAAACTCTTTTAGGAGATAATTGTTACTTTCTTACATCAGATAACATTGTCGCATCATCAGAATATGACAAAAATATTTCTCACTACTCTATTGAAATGCTGCTTAATCTGTTGCATATTGGACTCGGTATCCCATCCTGTTTGATCCCCTGTTACTGTGAAATAGACACCCTCAGTGTGCATATCCTTTTAAGGCTGGCCTTGAAAACACTATGTGATTTTAAGTTGTTTCATGATTGTCATTTAAAGATCTGAAAGTATAGAAAGAAATGTATATCACTCATGCAGAATCCCATTATCCAGTAGATACGGGCATTTTAATGATTTACCCATATATGGTCTTTGAAGTAGGCACATATTTATACATATGTATATACATCTGTATTTTTGTCTGAGCTATGTGTCATTATAAAGCTAATATATGACCATATATGAAGAGGAGAGGGAGATAAGGCAAGAAAGAGGAAGGGAGGAAGGGAAAGATATATATATATATATATATATGACAGAGAGAGAAAGAGGGAGGGAGAAAAAAATTGGTGCAAGCTTTCATTGGTCATGATTATGTTCCATACCTTTCAATGTCTATTAAGGTTTTATTTGAATGTTCTTTTAAATTTTTTATTTTTCAACTTCAGTGCTATTTGCATTGGGTCAGACCATGCATTTCCATTGACAATTAGCTAAAAATTTGATCTTTTCCAAATGTTGCAATTTTACTTAGGGTTTGATGAAAGTAAAGTTTAAACAGCAAAATGAGAGAAAAATTGGAAGGGCCTGGTATATATTGTTAAATATTACCCAGTGGCATTTATGCCACTTTATCCCCACATCTGTGATTTTAGAATGCCCTTCTGAACATAGTCTTTTAATGAAATATATTTTATTTGCGTGTCTTCTGTAATGTTAGAGCATATTTTGAAAGGTTAGTAGACCAACTATTTCTTCTTTACAATTCATTTTTATATCATGTGGCTATTTTTGCAATATGAATGATTGTCTTTGAAAGCTTTAAAGTTAAACGTTCATTGTTCATAATTAGTACATTCTTTCCTAATTTTAAAATTTGACTTTAATTTCATTTTTGAGATCTTTTAAATCTCCCTACTTTCTGTGTGGGAATAACGGTGATTTTTCCTAATGGTGTTGTCGTTTGTTTTTAATGTTTACCCTTAGGTGAGAGAATTTATTATTCAATATTTTTCTTTTATTTTGTGTGAATGCATGTGTGCATGCTTTTGTTTATGCTTACTTATCTACATATGAACTGTGTTTGGATCATTTATGAGATAAGAAGTTAATTTCACTTTTCTTCCCTCTGTTAGCTGGAAAGTAGATCGAGCATCACTAAAAACATGAATCCTTTGCCGAGGGATAACAAAATTACAGCTTTCACATGGGCAATTATAACATCTCTCTTCTTGGCCCTTTAGTTTTCTTCTTTTGATACATTTATGATTCCTTGGACAGCTCTGCATTATGATGTTTAACAACTGTGTAATGAGATTCAGTACTCACTAGAGCGTAACTCTCCTTGGTGCGTCATTCTTTCAGTTTCTCTGCCTTGTCTTGTTGTTTATTTGTTCGACTGAAAGACAGAACCCTGTTTTTCTTGACTTGCACTTTGAAATAGGTCCCGAGTTATAGAAAACGAATTGTTAAGAAGCACAAAGAATTGCATAGCTTTCATTCAGGTTTACTTCTGTGAGACAGTTGCTATACTTTACCATCCTTACGCATGTATTACAATTGATTTTTTTTCCTCATTGGAGAAGATGATAAGATTAGTTTTGATTTTCCTATGTTTCTCCTCTGAGGTTAGATATCATATACTACATATATCTTAGGTTTTATACACTACATACATCTCCTTGATATTTCAATGCTTATCTTTTATAGAAAATATTTCCAAATAACCACAGATTGTTTCTCAACTAGAGGTAACATCATAGTTGATTTAAAAAAAAATGGAATCTACAGTCCACATTCCACTGTTGCCCTGATTTGTTCATGTTGATAAAACAATATCTTTACTGAATTGTTAGTATGTATTCTCCAGGACAAAATCCAAGTTGCATTTATTTATTCTGCCTCTTTCGTGGCTCTGGTTTGAAACCATTCCTTCATCTTTGCCTTTGGTGATACTGACATTTTTGACAAATACAGGTCAGTAATTTTCTACAGTGTTCAAAGTGAACACTATAGAAGATAGTTTCTCTTAAGAAAAGGATTTGAAGATAGGCCCGGTCTACATCTCCAGTTAGAAGCCTAGACATCTGTTGGGCCCTAGAGCCTACTGGCTTGGGTAACTCATTGCCAGCATAGAGGCACTGGTTTGTGTTGGTAACTTCCTCCTATCTGACTGAGCCTTAGTCAGGTTCACTCAGGAGGGAGTACTAAGCTTCATTAGACAGTTACACAGTGAGACCAAACGAGTATGTTCTCAGGAGAAGATCTCACAGCCTCAGTAGCTATGTGTGTTTGCTCCTAGAAGATGGCATTTGTCAAACTGAACTCCAAGAAATGGAAACAAGAAATGTCTTATTTTTTTATCCTTTGTTGCTATTTTTGTTTATCTCTTATATGTAAGTTTGTCAAGGTGGGGGGGGGGCAGGTAAGGGCAGAAACACCGAAATGGCGGGGCAGAGGGTGGGAAATGAACTATATAACTCATGGATGGGGATGGGAGGGGAAAACTGGGCGAGAGTGATGGAAGAGAAGGGACCTCATTGCCTGACTCACATAACTGCTTCCCCTTTATAATAACAAGTAAAAAATAAAAGAGATATCCCTGGGCTGACAGTGTGTGGGAAGTCGTGAACCTCTTCTCCAGGGCCACTGTACCCTCTTGGCCTTAGGACCTAGGATGGGGTTGGTTGTTGTGGATCTCTGACAGGCCTTAGGGATCATCTCCCATTGTCTTAGTGAGGAGCACCCAGGCTCCCTGGCATTTGCACTAAGCTCCTTACCAAACAAGGGTCACTGGACCATACACTTTACATTCTCTCCCTAAGAAGCTTTTTACTGTTGCTTTTTTTTTTTTTTTAAATTCTACTTGGCCAAGCTGTGAATTTTCCAGATCTTTCCACTCTACTTCCTTTTTAATTATAAATTCTGCCTCTAAATCATGCTTGTGCTTCTCTCTTGCCATACACAGCAGCCAGAAGCAGCCTTGCAGCTGCCTGAATGCTTTGTTGCTTAGATATTCTTAAATTCTCCATTATGCTAAAGCCTTTAGGGTATGGATACGGTTCAGCCAAGTTTTTTTTTTTCAAGTTTATAGACACCAAGATTTTAATTGAGACAGAAAAATTCTCATTTTTTATGACTATAAAGTAGAATATGCGTAGTACTTTGTCATTATGGATGTCAGTACAGTTACGTTTTAGTGACGTTAAAATAAGTTGCGTTCTGTACTATCCCACATTATATCCTCATTTTAGCTCTGAGATAATTTTGAAAGATGATCTATATTTAACCATGTTACGGTCCTCAGGTGATTGTCTTGGAGGCGATCGCAGTGAAGGTATTTCACGGTATATATGAATGTAGAAATGTCCTTTAGAAATAGGCACAAGTAGGGGCTGGGAGTTTGGCCTAGAGGTAGAGTGCTTACCTAGGATGCACAAAGGCCTAGGTTCAAGGACAGTGTTCAGGCCCTGAGCTCAAGCCCAGGACTGGCAAAAAATAAAAAAAGAAATATGCACAAATAATCTTATGACCATAGGCACTGTAAGTTCATTTTTTTAATGAAAATATATGTTATCTATTGTCTGGACAGCACTGGAATTCGAGTTGAGTGCCTTGGATGTACTTGCTCAGTTTTTTTACTCAAGGCAGTTTTGTTTTGTTTCTTAACCACTTGAGCCATGCTCTGGCCCTGCTTTTTGCTAGTTCACCAGGGATGGTGACTCCAAACTTTTCTGTCCTGTCCACCACTGAACTATCATCCTTTAGGACTGTCTCAGACTTCTGAGTAGCTGAGATTATAGGCGTAAGTCACTAGTGCCTGCTTTTGTTATATTTATAACCATATGTATTGGTAGATTATTTTTAATCAGGAGGTAAAATAGAGGGTGGGATTTTGCTCCTTCATCTCTAAATCACCCATCTCTCCATATACTTCATAAATCTCTCCATTTCACCTAATAAATGTTGAATTGTATTAGGATCTACCCAACCACTGCGTGAAACTCCTTTACCTCTAAAAAGCAATTTTACCTCTAACAGCTAATTCCCTTCCTTTATATGGACCTACTTCTGAATACACACACAGGCAGTTTATGTCTTCCCTTTAAACTAATGCTCATGGCAATTTTTCTAGATCAGTAACATCCTTAAATCAGTGATGGATGCTGCCTAAAGTTTTTGAAGAGTTCCACTGAGGTTCAACCATGTCATTTCATTAACTACAACTCAAAAGTTTCATTGTCTTTTTATGGGGGGGGGGGGAATCTGACAGACAGGAAAAATGCATACTGTCCACAGAGAGAGATTAAATTTGTCTCTATAAATGCAGAATTGCTAGAACCTAATCCATCATCTATCTCTGCGTCTCCATCTCTTTTGACACGTTTAACACAAATCACTGACGAGCTTCGAGTGTAATAAACTCATCTTTAAAACAAAACAGATACATTCTACTACTTACATGTTTCACAGGGAAAGGGCAATGAAAGCTTCCGTCACAACATTTATTTTGTGATTTAAGCATGAAGTTAAAATTATAGCTAGAGAGAAGTAAATCACCTCATGCTGAATTACTTATCTGCTTGGACTAAGAACTTTGGATGTTGACAGAATTAACATTCATTTGAGCTTTCCTCTGATGTTTCCATTTAACTTGTGATTCCCCTCCCAGGACGGGGAGGGGGAAGCCTTTCCTTTAAAAATGCATTACTTGGTGAATGATCTAATTTCTTTTCATTGATGAGGCTGAATAACATTGCTTTGAAAAATGGGATCTGCCAAGAATTGGGTTATTGAATGAAGATTAGTAATTTCTGGATGTGTGGCACATCTGACAGGAATTTTGGAAAGAAGTCTCCCTAAGTCTGTGGAATGGATGATGTATGAATAAACACAGCAAACTCATCACCTGGAGAGGGGAGAGGGGTAAAACTAGGATCGTGTCAACAGAGCAGTTGTTAAATGCAAGGACAAGTATTGGGGAGCTATTAGGAGCACCGAGCTTCTCCACTTGGTCCTTAATCCTTCTGCTCCTGGCTGTGACCTCTCCCTACCACCATCCTTATCATGCAAACTCTGATTTTCTGGATGTCAGTCCTCTGGGTAGCTAGGATTAAGGCAGGAACCACCAGCGGTGCCTGGCCGTACTGCAGTTTTGTAATTGCCAGATGGAGCTGCCACTGTGAGCATCGTACTACATATGCTGTATTGGTAAGAGGGGTCCACTCTTGACAAGATCTGTTTTTAATTTCTTTTTCTTACAGCCCTCTTCCATTTGGCCACATCTTATAGCTCTGCCATTTCTTCTTCTTTTTTTTTCTTTCTCTCTGCCTTCTTTCTTTCTTTACTTCCTTCCTTCCTTCCTTCCTGCCTTCCTGCCTTCCTGCCTTCCTGCCTTCCTGCCTTTTGAATTCAAGTCCTGGGGCTTGAATTCAGAGCTCGAACACTGCCTTTTGACTTTTTCAAAGCTAATGCCCTTCCATTTGAGCCACAGCACGACTTCCAGCTTTTTCTGTGTATGTGGTACTGAGGAACTGAACCCAGGGCTTCATGCATGCTAGGCAAGCACTCTACCACTAGGCCACGATCCTGGCCCAGCATTGTCATTTCATAGTAGATATTTTGATAAGCAGGAGCTACAGAATTTGACATTAACTTTCTCACTACTTCACTAAGCCTCCATTTTCCTATTCTCTCTTGTGCAGGGCCTTTTTTCCCCCAAAATCTTTATTATGCAAACTTCCATACAGGTTCAGGTTCTGTTTACCACTAGACTTTTTTTTTTTTAAATAAGCTCTATTTCTCCAAAGCACACATTTAAGTGTGGGGGGGCAGGGGTGGGCAGAGGGTAGGGAGGGAAGCAAGCAAACTGCTGGCATATGTCTCAGAAATGATGACTGGGTGGACAAGAAAAGCATCGCAGTCCGGTGGCGATTTGATTCATGCCGCCTTAACAGTCCACTGGTCCTTTACTTTAAAATAGGAGATAAAAATGTTATCACTCAGGAAATAGCAGCTGTCCCAGAGGGCCTTTGAGCTAGGAGGTGACATCACCGTGAATAAAGTGAGAATTGGAATGGTGGCTCCAGTTAGAGATTGCTCCAGTGAGAAATTTATCAAAGAGCCTCGCCCATGAATTCCTGATTCACGCAGCCCCCATTATCAAGGTGGTAGGAAGTGTTTGCCCCTCAGCATTGCACATGCTCAATGGAAACATATTTATTTACTTATTCTTAATTCAGGGCCTGGGCACTGTCATTAAGCTTACTCAAGGCTAGTGCTCTACCACTTGAGCTGTAGCACCATTTCTAGCACTTTCTGTGTATGCAAGGAATCGAACCCAGGACTTTATGCATGCTAAACAAGCACTCTACTACTAGGCCACACTCCCAGCCCCAAATATTTATTTTTTCCCATATATTTTTATTGTAATTAATAGAAGGGTTACATTATATTCACCAGATAGAAGGTGCATTAATTCACATACATGGATACCCTTTACTTACTCACAAGTAAGAAAAATGCTCAGTGGATGATGGGAATATGTAAACAAATGCACACTCAGGCACACATGCAAACATACTTGTACATACATGCACTTGAAGGGGAAGACAGATTTGATGGATTTCAGTGGAAATGTACCTACTTACAACAATGAGTTATAACAGCGGTGAGCCGCTGATTAAAATATGAATTCATCAGTCTGTAAACAAAAGTAGTCAAATACATTAGGGAAAAATCTAAGTTAAGGAACAGAATGACAAATCTTACTCAATACAGCATGAACGATGAGATTAGGATATCTTCAGTGTGTGGCAAAAGCAATCGGATAACTGCTTGAGGGAAAATATTGGTAGATACCTTAATCAAATGATGACATTAATAAGCCAATATTTATTGGTAGACTGACTACAAGTGTCAGTCCACAGGTATTTATTGAGGAGCTCTTTTGTGTTAGTATGTTAGGAGACCATTGCAAAAGGCCACAGGGGATGAGATACGACTAGAATGGGGTGGAAAAAATACGTCTTAGTACCACCTAATGCATATCTTAATTATTTCAGAATATACGGATTCTCTCACGACTTCACCCTGTCAGGGTAGTGTGAAAGCTGACAAGGGCAGCACCAAATCAACTGGTGTGGCTTGTTCCAGTACAACTTGATTTAGAAAAATCAAATGAGTGAGAGGATTAACTCCTTGCAGACTCTTGAAAAAAACCTACATTGCCCAGAGAACTGGTTCCATCAGTTCTGTTTGAGTCTTTATCTTTTCTCAAACAGAGACAGACATTTGAGAGGCATCTTTTTTGGTCGTTGAAACTGACTCATCCAAGACTGCAATTTCAGCAAAGCCTTCTGGCTCTTTTAATTGAAATAATCCTATTCAGCCCTAGATGATGATTCAAATTCTACTTCGGGTGCCTTCTCTGTGTATGGTATTTTAATCCAAGTTTAAAATCTGCTTTCTTGGAAAGGGAGCATTTTATGGAGCGTTTAGCTTCACTACCTTGGCAGAGAAGAAAAGGCATCGGGAATGAATTGAGGATGAATGCCTCGGGATAAATGGTATGGAATGGAGCCAATAGGAGTAGACCTACTATTCCACAACTTGTGAAGGGCCCAGAGGATGATAATGAAGTAAGGAAATACTATTACAACCAAGAGTCCCATCTCACTCAACATTCTGGTTGTATTTTGTTGTTGGTATTGGTTGTGGGGCTTGAACTTGGACCCTGGGCACTGTTCCTGAGCTCTTCCGCCAAAAGTTAGTGCTCTTCCACTTTGAGCCATAGCTCAAACCATATTTTGAATAGTCAGCTGGAGATAAATGAGTTTCGAGAGGATTTTTTCACCCTGGGCTGGCATTGAACTGTGGGCCTCAGATCTCAGTCTCCTGTGTCGTATGCCACCGGCACTTGTCTTGAAAAGATTTTTAAATTTTGAAAGGTTGACGATGTTAGTTAGTGAGTTGGAAAGACCCACTGAGAAACACACACAGAAAGACTTAGGATTCACATGTCATCTGCTCGTTCGTTCTATGGAGTCTGTTGAGTCTTTGTGTAACTGGTGCATAAGCCAGACATAGGAAGGTCCCCCAGTAAGCGAGACAGTGTGTATTCTGAGCCTCACCCTCCAGCCCGCCCTCTAGTGCATGAAGCTAGTTCAGTGTAAAGGAACAGAAAAGCCTGGGCTTCCTCAGACACATTTTGCTGCCAACTCTATTATCTTCTCTCAGAAAGAAACAGACTGTAGAAGGCAGCCGGGGAATAATAAAATCACAGGAGAAACAAAAGCTGAGCCCAAACAATAATCACTGAACTCCAGAGCAGAAGAAGTGATGGATCTTTTCCCATTTCTGTCCAGGACCTTCTTTTCACTCTATATTTTTCTCTCTTCTCCTACTACTTGGAAAGTTCCACCTTCCTCTCCTCTCGGTCCCCCAAGTCTGGTCTATGTATCAAAAGCCTCTTCTTCCTCCCCGAGGCTTTGTCTCAGCTCCCCAACACACAGAGAGAGGCCTTATCAGCCTGATCTCCTGGCTCCCCTGAACTGAAGGGAAAGTTTGCTTTGCTGAACTAGGATGAAGACATGCAGGATCACCATTGGAAGCCAGGCTGGGTAGAAAAGTCCATGAGACTCCATCTCCAGTGAACCAGCTTGCTTGGCTCTTTCCTTTCCTCTCACTTTTTTTTTTTTCCATTCAAGGATGGTGCCCTACCACTTGAGCCACCTCTCCACTTCTGATTTTTGGCTGGTTCATTGGAAAGAAGCATCTCACTGACCTTTCTGACCAGGCTGGCCTTCGGTGGAGAGTCTCAGATCTCAGCCTCCTGAGTAACTAGGATTACAGGTGCGAGCTACGTAACCAGCTTGCTTAATTTGCCTTTGGCCAACTGAACATCATTCATAGAACACTTACTATGCAGTGTTACTTAAGATGATTGATGACCCCGGATGTAATTTTGTCAGGTGACCAGCCGAGCCCAGGTGCCTGGGACTGAGGCGTTATTATGAGGATGTGAAACACAGGAGATCCAGTGCCAATACATAAATGTCCCATGTCAACTGAAGAGAAAATGTGGCGTCTTCCCCCCACCACTCAGAACTCAAGAAGTATTTGTGGAATAAATAAGCATGTGTTAAAGGTTCAAAGAAAGTTAAATTAGTTGGCAAGAATATCTCAGAACATAGCATGTTTTATCCATCCGTCCGTCCATCCATCCATCCATCCATCCATTTGTATTGTTTTATTGGGTTTTTTTTTTCATGTTTGAGCTCAAGACCTATGTACTTGTTTACCTTACTTGCTTGGCTGCTCCACTACCACTTGAGCCACACCTCTCGTCTGGCTTTTTGAGAGCTCATAACATGGAGATTTGGAACCAGATTGCCTTGACTCCAGCGCACATATTTTCTCTTCTGGATCACACTGACATTATTTAATAAATCATGTGCCAGATATCATTTCCGTGCTAAATTCTAGGCCGGGGGAGAGGAAAAAAAAGACCAATTCAGGATGGAGCTAAATAGACAGGGCTTCCTGCAGCTTGCTGGAGTGACGGTGACTCGGGTGTCCCCAACTTTTGTTCTGGGGATGAAATAAACAGTGCAGGGCTTGGCACACAGAGAGGACACTTTAATGAGATGTCATGGAAATGGGAATGTGTATCATGGAGAAGCTAACTGGTCTGCGGTGGGTGAAAAATTCCTTATGGAAGTTAAAAGAAGGTAGAGAGGAAATCTATCCACAGAAGGAGAATATGCAAAGGCCCTGGGGCAGGTAGGGGAACCTGTGTTCTGTGATTGCAGTTACTTGTTCCTCAGTATTTCTCCCAGATCCAAGAATTTGCTAATGCCAATTTTTTAAACTTTATTTAAAAATTGGGGGTGGGGAATTTTTGTTTTTGCAAGTTAGCTCTGCCCACACAGTCATCCAAAGTTGAAAGTCACCTTTGCTTAGAGACTGTACCGCCGGACATGCAGAGATGCCATGTGTGTTGTGTTCCGTTGTTGCTGTTTCTGTCTATAGGTGAGGCTGTTTGTTGATGCCAACACTTTAAATTCAGAAAGACAGGTCGGTCTTCCCTGAGACAAGATAATTGTGAGTCAGGCATTGTCTTTTCCGGGAGCAAACAGCAAGGTGTTGAAAACCTGCTGATGTGGGTTGTGCACTCTCCACAGCTCTGCCTCTTACCCAGAAAGAAACTTCCCGGGGCAGCAGACACCAGAAATAAGCCTGGAAAATGAAAGATCGTGGAAGGAGACGAGCGCTTAGCCCGTCAGTGCAGACGTCTCACCTCCAGAAAGGCTTCAGACGCCCCCAAAGAAGAGGGGATAGGACATAGTGCCACCACTGCATTACCTCCACCACCACCTTCAATGTCGCCACATTCCACCACCATGAGCTCGACCTCTGTTATCCTTTGCAATGCCAAGGAGAGCCCTTTCTAGCCAACTGCACTGGTGTTGTCCATGGCAGTGAAATATTACGGTCACAGGGGGATGTCCTGAGCCATGCAGGGGCCAAAGCCTCAGGCCCCTGGCCTGCTAGAGCCCCTCCCAAGGATGTCTGCCTCATTTTCCGTTTATATTTGTGGATTCTCTTCTGAGACCCACGGACATCTGATGTGCCCCTGGTTAATTACATTTACCTAGTCGAAGAGCACAGAAAATACCAGTGTGGGGTACACATGTACCTGGATGAATTATGAATGGTTAGGCCCCCGGAAGGGGCCTGTACCACTTCTGTGAATGCACTGCATGCCAGGTGGAGGTTGACTGGATTTCTAGCTGCATTAAAATAGCAGCCTGCAAAAAAAAAGAAAGAAAGAAAGGAAAGAAAAGAAAAAAAGTGCCCAGCCTGGAATGCTGCTGTAGTTGCTGTCTAAGCATATGACTGGAAAGACTCAGGAGGTGAGAGCTCGTGTTCTAGGCTTCTCCAGTAACCTGTGCTTTCATTTAGCTGGCATTTTTTAATATTGGAGAGTAGGCATTTACTATGAAGTCTTACATCAAACTAAGTTAGGGATTTTAATAGCCTCTAATCCTATCATCCTGACAGAATCTGTTCCAGTGATATGTAAGCCTCTAATTTAGGAATGTTCTGGATAGAGGTCCATGTTGGGGTGTGTGTGTGTGTGTGTGTGTGTGTGTGTATAGTAAAGTATTAGTAAAACATCATGAGAGTTTTGAAAAAATGCAGGCAAGGCAAAGCTTCTTGGGAGTTTTTATTTCCCCTTAGTGCCCTCGTGTATAAACTTTCGATTCTGTATTTCTTTTTGAACCAGCTACACCTCAAAACATTTCTTGGTGCTAGCCTTCCAGCATCAGTAAGGTGCATACCTGGTTGGGTGTTAGCAGGGACCTGGCCCTTGTGTGATGCCTGTGTGAGTTATGAGTGGCTTGGAAAGCTGGCACTGTGCTCAGGAATGAGAAGCCCTGGAGAAGAGGAACCGGAACAGTGATGGTTCTAAATCTGGCTGGTGTTCTCATCCAGCCCCAGGATGGGCTGCTCGCTGGAGGCTGTCTCTTTCTTACCTCGCTGCTGAAATTCTTTCATACTGCAGATGAATCATTGGGAAAGAGTGCAAGTATAGGCAGACAACAACTGCCTAATATCTTCTGAAGAGCCGAACTTGCTGTTGCATAGGGAAAGGAAGATCCCACCAGAAAAAAGACGGAAGACAATGCAGGTGGGAAAAGAGCGTCCTTCTAAAATGTGGATCGTGTTCTTTAAATGGCTCTTTCCACCAGCCTGAAGTCTATCATATATTCATTCATTCATTCCTCAGACATTTGTTGAGCTATGGTAGAAAGTTCTAGACCTGTGGATCTTTTCCTATATTCTAGATAAACTTTAGGGGAGAAAGTCGGTGTGTCCTCCCTTGAGCAAGAAAGTGACTGGACAGTGAAAAGGTTATAGGGTGTGTGTGTCTGTCTGTAATCCAAGATACTTAGGAGGTAGAGGTGGAGACGGTCTAAGTTTGAGAATGGATCGGGTAGGGACATTCCTCTAAAGTCACACGTCCTATTGTGCTCCGAATGTTGAATTGGCAACCAGCTTTTATTTGGGGCAATAGGTATGCATAGTAAACTTCCATTTTTTTTAAAGCTCAGTATTGTTAAAAGTGTGACTTTAAGCATTACAGTATTATTTGTTTGTTTGTGTATTATTTTTGTTGGTCCTAGTGTTTGAACTCGGTCCCTGAGCTCTTTTGCTCAAGGCTCTCTTTGTACCACTTGAGCCACAGCACCACTTCTGGCTTTTTCTGTGTATGTCGTACCAAGGAATCAAACCCAGGGCTTTGTGCATGCTAGACAAGCACTCCACCACTAGGCCAAACTGAAGCCAATGACGGTTTACATTGAGGACTAAAGAAACTTGGAGTGTTAAGTACTTCCCTTGGACCAGTCTTTGGGCCCAGTGGCTCTTGCAAGGTTGGAGGTTAGCAGAATTGCCTTTGACTGTTAGGGTCTGGATAGATAAGTTAAAGATCTATCTTTTTTTTACTTTGTGTTCCTGCATGCATACCAGTAACCAGGGCTTTAATTCAGAACCAGGGTACTCGCTCTAGGCTTTGTCACTCCAGGCTATAGCTGGCATTCTACCACTTGAGCCACACTTCTGTGTGTGGCTGGTTAACTGAGATCAAAGTCTCACAGACTTTGTGCAGTGTTTCTGCACTCCCTGGCTTCAAACCTCAGATCCTCAGATCTCTGCCTCCTACATAGCTAGGATTACAAGGGGGAGTACAGTTTGATTCTTTCAGAGTAATGTGACTCAATTTGGTCTGACATCAGTGAGATGAGAGACGTTCATCCTTTAGCGGTTGGAGTTCTCACCCACTCATTTATGACCTTGGTGGGCCTAGTAGGCTGGCTGCAGTTTCATCACCACATTGCCCTTCAGGAGAGAGCTTGGAATTCTGTTCTTCCAACCACATCCGACCACCGTGGCTTTCACAGATCACAAACCAAGAACAGAGAGACTAAGACACATGCCCAGGGAAACCTAGCTAATACACACAACATGGAAGGATTTCACATCATCCTGGCTCCATGCACAGCTCTGTCTTAATTGGAATGTGTTATTACTGCGCAGGAGTTAATAGGTCAAGAGTTAACAGGCACGAGGGGAGAAAGCGTCACGCCATCTTGTTGCTGAAATCTATTGCAGTAAGAGGACAGAATTGGATGGTACCTGCGTCTCCTGTTCAGTCAAACACATCCAAACCCAACTGTTTCACCTTCTTCTTTTTCTTCTTAATTCTCTCTCAGCCAGATGGAAAATTGGGCAATTCCTCAATTAAATGTCACAAGCTCTCTTGTCTCCCCAGTAGCAAATGGCTCATTCCTCAGGAGTTTGGCAGAGTTTCCCCTTTGTCCTAGGTGATTTTCTTTCTTTCTTTTTTTCCTATCTCACTGCTGAAAAAGTGGGAGGCAAAGTTACCACTTTTTGTGTGACTGTGTCTTTTCACACATTTGAGCAAAGGCAGCAGTGGACTGTTTGAGAGAAAGCTTTTTCTTATATCTTGGTGCATGGCTTTCTTAGAGCCTCCAATCATCCTTCAGCATTTCAACCCATCTGGAAGGAAGAGATTATTTTCTTTGTGTTGTTAATGAGCAAACCAGGCTTGCCCTTCTTAGAACCAGTTAACAAACAGGATTAAAAATAAAAAGACAGACTTTTTCAAAAGAGATCATCATCATGTTTGAAACCAAAAAATTGACATCCATTAAGATAAATATTAATGTACATTCTTGAGGTTTTGGACTATAGTCTTAAACCAAGAGGAAAGCAAATCTCAAGTCTTCTATTAGTCGATCAACATCGGCTAAGTCATGTATACCAAGCAGAAGGAACTAGAGAATTCTAGTCTGGAGAATGCTCGTAGACGCTTGGATGTAGGTGATAGGATTATTTAAGAATTTTTTTAATGATCTTGAGTTGTATAATAGGATCTCGATCCAACAACATCCCTTTATGAGTAGAACAACCTTGATGTGCATCATTTCTTCTTCTTTGTCTCTCATCCCTCCTCTTTCCACCCATCTCTTCAAGTCATCTGCTTCCATTTTCATTGGTGCCCATTGAACATCAGGAGTGCATCTGGCAAGGCCAGTTTCTTGAGAGGCTCAGCCTCTTAATCTGTCTGTGTCTTTGATGGTCAGAGGTCTTACGTGAGAAGGACATAGGAGGAGGTGGGGGAGGAAATATACTCTAGGATTTTATTTTTCTTCTGGGGACATTAAGTACATGAGATTTCTCATTTAAATCCCTCAGAGACTTCATCAAACTCCCAAACATGGAGACTTTCTTACTGTGTGTGTGACTCTATTTGCCAAGAAAAGCCACACCCAACTTCTGGATTTCTAGCAAGCATCTTTTGCAAACATGTTTGCTGTTCTGTCCTGAGGTGGATTGGATGAGGACTGAAGACAATTCCATTTGGGACATATCCTAGCTCATTCCAGTGCTATCATTGAATAAGCTCAGTCTAGATAATTTATTGGCAATAGACATTTGTTAATGCCAGTATTGGAAATATGGCTCCAGTAATGAGAAATGCTTTGTATTCAGGACCCACAAAGTACCTGATCCTCTTGCATGATAGCTTCCAAGTTCTCTAAAAGCAGGAGCAGCGAGAAGGCTCACGGAAGCCTCTTTGTGGGGGAATTAAATCCCCCACAAAAGGGGGGAACCTTGTGATCTCATCACTCCCCTGAGGGTACCCCTAACCCCCAGATCTGGTCTGTTCAAGTCTACCTTATGCATGGTGGGATACACCACCCTTCAGACTGTGGCACAAAGGAAATGCCAGTCTTCTATTAGGCCATGTGAAATACCACATGGCTTCAGTGTATATATCTCCGAGCCTAGAGGTCATTCACGTCCTGGAGACTGGGAAACATTCAAAACTCATATTAATCATGCCCAATTCTTCTCAGTGTTTCTCATTTCCAAATAGTATTTCGCACTTGTTTGCCAAGCTAAGGTTAGCTCTTGAATTAGTCTGATTTATAGTGTTAGGAAATTTTATAGTATGAATGCAGAGACAGGGACACCGAACTGGTCTTTTTCTTTTCTTGAAATAGACTCAAAATAGGGAGTTGGCCTTAATGCTCTTACGTCCTATCCTGAACTTGGAAAATGGCCAATTTTTACATTATTTGTGGTTGTTTTTCTGTCCACTCAGCTTTATTGAGGTGGTTGAAATGAAGCTGTTTTAAACACCTCTCTTTCCCCTTTGTCCTGTCTGGAGAAGGGTAAGTCCTGACTACTTTAAAATGGGAGTCTTCTGCTCAAAGGAGTTACAAGATGCTGGCCTTCAGGTGATAGGTGAAAAAAGCTTTCTCCAATTCTTGGCTTATAGCAGTGCCAAATTCCATTGATCTGTTTCTCCCATAGAAGGATTTAGCCTTCCAGCTATAATTTTTTTTAATCTTTCTTTCTTTCTTTCCTCTTTTCCTTGGAGGACAAAATGAGGTGGTGTGGGAGAGACTTGTGGAGAAGTACCATAGTTCCTCATTAAGGGGTGATGGCGTCCTTACTGTCTGTGCGGGCTTCCTCTAGATTAAATTTCTTGCAAATGACACTGGGGAAGATTAAAAACACGTTTATGGAAGGCTCAGGATTATTCCTCTGTCCTTTGTCCCAGTGCATGCTGCAGGAAACCAAGCCACTTAGAGTAGAAACATGATGAGAAATTATGTAAAGGCAAATCTCACCTTGTCGCCGGACGTGAACGGGTAGATTGTTAGATTAGGCTGACACAATAGGTAGATTTGTAGAGTCTTGGTTACTTGGCAAAGGAACCATCTTTTCTACTGGGAACTTACTCTTTTAACAAGCCCAATTTATCTAAAAAGTTAGATTTGGACTAACACGGTGCCTTGTAAATAATGTAGTCAATAAATATTTGCAGGACTTAAATTGTGCATGAATCTCTTCTACATATACTCCAGGTCAACAGCTAAGAGGGATTCTTTAAAAAAAAATAATTTAGCATGCAGCTTATAAAACTGACCAGGATGCTAGCTGCTTAGGGGAATGTTAAAGAATAATAACAGGTAGGATAGTAAAACACTAACTTCTGAGAAGACACTAAGTATGCAAGATTTGTTTACATTTTATTTACTATTTTTTTTATTATTATTATTATTATTTGCCAGTCCTGGGCTTGAGCTCAGAGCCTGAGCCCTGTCCTTGGACTTTCTCAAGGCTAGAGCTCTACCACTTGAGCCTCAGCAACACTTCTGGCTTTTGTCTACGTATGTGGTACCAAGGAATCGAACCCGGGTCTTCGTGCATGCTAGGCAAGCACTTTAACCACTAGGCCAAACTCCCGGCCCCTATTTACTATTTTTTTAAGCTGGAAGAAGGCTTTTCCAAGTCAGCCACTCTGAACCTTTAATTTATAAGGACAGCCAGCACACCTCATTCGTATTAGTGTAGTGTTGACTAAAGCTGCCCTCACCCAGTCATTCAAGCCATGTCAGCTGGAATGTACTCATGCTTTCTTCATATATCATTGTTTCAGGCTCTTATATCAAACCAGGTTTGACACTGGCCCATAACCAACTGCTTGAAATGATCAGATCTGGATTTGGCTAGCCGCATAGTGACCTGCATACAATAGACGCCATGTAAGAGAGGGATTGGTAGTGTTAGCCACCCCCCCCTCCCTTCACCTCTTCAGTGGAGGTAAAGCTACCCATGACCATGATCAGGTTTAGGCCCTGATAAGCTCCTCCTCCAGTTTTGCTCCGTGATTTATGTCTCCTGATTTTTCTCAGGTCTTCAAGTCTCCCTTGGAGATGATTAGGTTTGTTGGGGGTTGTTTTTCTGTCTTTACTTTGCTGTACTCAACAAATAAAAACTAACAAAGTAATAGATCTAACTGACTTCTGTCCCAATCTTCAGAAATGGAGATGAAAGCTTGGCATAAGATAAATTACTATGCCCAGTTCCAGTGTTGAATAACGTTATTATGTTCTTGATGACGCTGATGGCTTATTTTGACATTGAAAAGAACTCTGCTTTATGAGATCTCAAGGTAGAAAAATTATCTTAGTATTAGATGCCTCGATTTGGGCCTTTTATTTCTTCTCAGTTTGATAGTCGCTAAAAATGTAAATATTTCCATTTTAATAATGATTAGGACTAAAAACATGGACACGGTCTTTTCCTTTTAAAAAATGGCCCATGCTTTCCTGCAGACAGCTAGCCAGCATTAAGTGTAAAATATAAACAGAGTAAAAAATGCAATTTTAAGCTAATACGTTGGTTTTCAGACCCTAGCCTCCAGCAAAACATAGGCAAATTTCCAAGGTAATATGAGATCTTTTATTATGATATTGGATTTAGAGCCCTGTAAGGCAGCTCCAAGATGAATATCACATTGAGAAAAGGTAGGACTATTATTCTACTTCCCAATAGATTCAAAGCATGATCTGAATCATTCTTAGAAAATGTTTTTCATTACATATTAAAAAGGCCTCTAATTGCTCTATAACCATTTGCAGTTTAGTTCTATTATTTAAAGTGTGCATGCATAAATACACACTTCGTATTTTGGGTTTTCCTATGCATAGAAAACTTGCTTAAAAATTAATGAACCTAATGTCCTAAGCATTTTGGAAAGTATTCTCATTCCAGATCATCTTACTGAGTACTAATTAACAACTTCTTGCTAATTGTCTTCGCGAAGACCACATGTTCATTAATTTTGTGTCTCTATCAGCATTGACTAAACTTACACACACATACACATATATTCATGCATCATCAAAAATTCCATAATCTTAACAGGTTACATGAGAAGCGAGCTAAAATATAGTCTCCACATGACCTCATAATAAATTCCCTGGGAGTCATTTAGGTGCCAAAGAGAGTTATTCTTCCCGAATTACCTTGCATTTACATAATGTTCGACAATGTTCCCAGCTCCTCTTAATCTCCTTCCCCATCTAGTCTGCACAGTATACTCAAGAGTCTCGTAAATGTGTATTATAACCCTTAATCTCTTAAATCCCTTGCTAAGTTACAGCCTAAGAAACCTCTACCTAGCATTCCATCACTACAGAAATGAGGTTCAAGTGCATTTTCTGGTATATTGGTTCTTTTATTCTGGCTTTACAGCATGAAGGTACACACTTAGGACTTGGGAACTTTTGCTTGTATTCTGTGCTTGTATTCCATACCAACATCCAAAGGGACCCGTAAATAAAATTTTCATTTAAAGAAAGAAAATGTTCTCTTTGGGGAAACCATGCATGAGCAGTCGTGCAAGCTAGGGCAAATAACAGATATTGAGGCAGCATAACACTAAACCATAACCTGACTTCTTCTTCTTCTTGAGTATCCCATAATTGTCTTGCAACTTTGAGAAGAGGTTTTTGAACAATCTTTCTGAGCACTTATTTCCTCATCTTTCTATAGAATCAATGCTAGATAATACTTTGTTCCATTCATGGATTAAATGAGATATAGTACATATGAAATCTGATTCAAAAAACTGACTAGGTTAATCTTAGATTTCTCTATTCCTTTCCTCATTGGCCAACTAACATATGGATACTCAAACTGTAT
Organism: Megascapheus bottae; assembly: GCF_031878675.1. Lineage (NCBI taxonomy): Eukaryota > Metazoa > Chordata > Mammalia > Rodentia > Geomyidae > Megascapheus > Megascapheus bottae. The sequence goes on along the minus strand of NC_143537.1, from coordinate 7,481,744 downwards.
TTTCATATGATAAAACAGGGAACCTACTGAGGATGTAAGCTCTCCCCATATAAATCAGTGAACAAACTTGTTTTTATTTTTTTTGGCAGACTTATGAAGCCAATTAGCTTAGTAATATATTTCCAACATTAATGGATGAGTAAATAATTAATGTTATTGCCTTTGTAAATTTAGCTTTTCCATTATAAATTAACATAATTAAAAGAGTAATGTTTCAGTATGCATTCTACTAGCCAAATTTAAATCAAGCAATTAAACTGTAGATTTTTCGACACCAAATGAGCTTGGCTTTGTAATGACACAGACGAGATGTAAATTTGTTTTTGCTCATGGTCCGGTTCATTATAAAAACAGGATGGAAAATACTGGCACTATGTGTAATCAAGTAAATTATTCCCAAGTACCACTTATATATTTTAAATGGTTCTTCTGGCTCTGCTATCTTGGATGCAGAATTTAAGCACTGTGTTTTCCTCCCCTTGGAGAAATGAGTTCACCTTGCAGTAGATGAGTTAAGATGGCAGCAGAATGGCTCTGGGTGGGTAACTGCACGAAATGATCCCTACGTCTGCAAATGGTTTGTCGATGGATTCAGACAGTATCTCTGGAGTGAAGTGGAGATCATCCAGGTGGAAAATTCAGCCATTTCCTCTTGGATTTGCATAGCTAGATGTGTAGAAACAGATTGTTGCACTATAGTAGACGGGATGGATGGACAAATGGATGGATGAATGGATGGATTGGTGGGGAGAGAGAGAGGGGGGAGGGGAGAGAGATTGGAGAGTCCAGAAAACCCATGTGAGTGTGGAAATTATAAGAAAGGAGTCGAAGTGTATGGATAGGAATGTGCATTTTGTTCTTCTTTTAAAACCAGCTCCCTAGAGTCCTGTTACATAGATTTTCCTCTAGAACAATCTATTTTGTTACTACCTCATTCCTAGCCGGATAAGTAGAAGAACATGGAGATTGCTTTGCAGGGATAATTGAATTGCAGACATTTCTAATCTTCAAGAAATGCTGATATGTTTGGTTATTTGAAATTGGTGAGGGAAGGGGGGAAAACAAGATGAGGAGTGGGGGTGGGGGGATGGGAAATGGGGACCAAGACATGAGAAAGGGTATCAATGTATGTGAAGTAATGCGCCTTCTATCTGGTGAATATAATGCAACCCTTCTATTAATTACAATAAAAAAGTTATGAAAAAAAGAAATGCTGATATGTAATTAAGCATGCACTGACAAATGGTCTGTATTTCACCACTCACCACCTTGAAGAACCCCAATGCACGTGGTATTTCAGAGCATTTTGAAACAGAACATGTATCACAGGAATTTCTTTAGGAGGCAAATGTAAATGGCTTCTCCTTGTTATCCAATGATATGTTCATAAAAATATAAAAACAAAGTAACCGCCTTCCCGTGATCTTAACTGTATGAAAATAAATACACTGACCTTTATCTTTCATTTGGTATAATGTTAGGCATTATTTTCATATATTGAATAGCTGAAGGGTGAAGGACTTGAATTCTTTACCCTGGAAAGAATTGTGAGCAGTTCTTTAAAAGATGCATGCCCTGTTACTTAGTATGGTTATCATTATTATTATGGAACGTGTTTCTTCCTCTTGCCATGTGATCTCTGTGTAAAAGGAGTACTTGTCAACAAGCCAAGGTATAATTAAGATTTTTTAAAAATATGCTATTTGATCATTCCATTTCAATTTTGCCCTCTGTTATGTATATTCTTTTGAAGTTATCATCTATTACTTTTGATATGATATCAATATTTGAGAGCAAAAAAAGATTGAGGTTGCAGGCCTAAAGGTGGAGTGCTTACCTAGCATGCAAGAAGCCCTGGGTTTGATTCCTCAGTACCACATACACTGAAAAAGCTGGAAGCGGTGCTGTGGCTCAAGTGGTAGAGTACTAGCCTTGAGAAAGCTCAAGGACAGTCCCCAGGCCCCGAGTTTAAGCCCCAGGATGAGCACACACCAAAAATCAGAGTTGCAACTACCTTTGAAGCGTTTTCATTCTAAGAAACAGAGAGTCGCTCTCTCACTAGCCCATCCATTTGGTTTGGAATAAGTCTGTGTTTGATGATGGTCTTAAGTTTTACTTTGATCCCAGTTGTAGGCCTCTCCCTAGAGGCAAAGGACACATTTTACATCAGTGGTGCCATGCTTCTGGTCCCCTCAGCAACTCATGCTGGCTGTAAAGAAATCTTGGTGTGATGAGAGACGTCAGCAGGAGGTGTTCTCCCTTTATTTGTGATTTGTCTCCTTGACAACTTAGACTATGCCACTGGCCCGTTTTTGATCTAGTTAACTTAATGTTTACATCATTGCCACTAACTAAAATGGGAGCCATTCTTCAGAGCTAAGTCCAACCTGTCTTCTGCAAAGCTTTCTATGCACTCATTCACCTGTTAAGTACTTGTTTCTTGTCTCCCTACATTCACGTGTGTGTGTGTGTGTGTGTGTGTGTGTGTGTGTGTGTGTGTGTGCGCGCGCGCGCGTGCGCGCGCGCTTGCATGCATGTCTGTTGATGCAGGGCCTGCATGTCATTCTTTAGCTTCTTTTTGTTCAAGACCGGTGCTCTACCACTTGAGCCACAGGTACACTTCTAGCCTTTTGCTGGTTAATGGAGGAAAGACTGTCCCAGACTTTTCTACCCCAGCTAGCTTCAAACTGTGATCCTCGGATCTCAGTCTCCTGAGTAACTAAGATTACAGGTGTGAGTCACTAAATCCCAGCTCTCTGATCATTTTTAACTCCTATCTCTTTCCTAGTTCATAGAAATATCTTCCATGAAAGGAAACATTTCCTGCTATTTTGTAGTTGTCTTTCTTACTAGTACTTTTCATTTTATTCTGCAGGAAAGCAGGAATTGTTTCACACATTTTATTGATTTATATAGCGCTGGTAGTAAATATTGAAGAAATGTGTTCTTTCACAAACAGGCAACCACTGAAATAGAAAAGGTTCCAAACAACATCGCTTTCCTTGTGTACAGCTAACTGAGGGATGTGGGGATATATGACTGCAAGAGAGTAGTCTAGTTTCTTCAATTGTCTTGTCTTGGGCAGCAGTCACTTTATTTAATATAAAAAATAGGAAGCAATGCCTAATTTGGTGAACTTGTATATTATAAACCACTGAAAGACTTCTATTGAAGGACTTCAATTTTCACTTAAATGACTTTGGACTATTTTCTGTCTATCGTACTGCGTAGTGGATTTATAATCTGCTATGCACAGGATTGATTCTTAATAGCTATGAGGTTTGGGCCAACTGTTTAATCTATAAACCTGGATTACTCTACGGTGGGGCTAAGTCATAACCAAGTAGATGTTGCTAGCAGATGATAAATAGCTATGATCTGTTATAAATATTACTAATGAAATTTAATGGATATTTATTTTTCTGCATCCACTAAACAATTATGAATTGTTTCCTTTGGTCTTATGCATGGACTCCAGAATCTTATATAAAATGATAAATATTCTAACACAGACCTATATCCTATATCATAACTTATAATATATGTTTTTTATCTTATGGGAAATAACTATATATGTTTACTCTTTTCATTTAAGGATATCTAATCTCATACTTGACTGTGTTGACATCCACAGATCAAGTTTCTACCAGGTGGCACAGTCTTTCCTAAGGCGACATACCGCTTTTATTTCATAAGTTTTGTAGGTCTGTGTATCTACAGAAATGGACAGAAACTCATGATCCCATTGAATATTTATCTCCACGGTGAGTCGCTTAAGGTAATATGGGATAAGGCAGTGGGACTATCGTGTTACCTTCAGCTTGCACTACCATCTTTCATCCGTGGAGTCAAAAACTAGGCCTTCAGATTATTTTATGTTCTTCCAGCACCAACACATCATGTCCTTCCAACACAGCTTCAGCGAGTTTTGGCGGGACAAAGAAATTCCCTGCCTTCTAGGAGGGCTGTGTGTGGATGACCGTGCTGTCACCATACCCAGCGTGGCTGCTTCTGTGTCATCAGTGATTGAAAAGAGCTCACAAAACTCCTGGAAACTTGAAGAAGTGGCTCTTGCTAGCTGACAGGCACATGCGAGTCCTGGGTCGTGTCATTTCTAGCGTCTCTCACACTGCCCCCTTGTCAGTCATCATCTGGGTAGATGTCTATTTTCTTTGGCTTTTCACTTGATGCTCTCTGGCAGTTTTCATCTACTGGGATGTTGAGGTGGAAGAGAAAAGCCATGCCAGGTAGAAGTCTTGTCTTCTCATCGATTTTCATATCAGCCCAACTCCTTGACATTCTTTATTGGTAGCCTGTGCACTGCAATGTCACTTAGCATGCTTGTATCTTATTGCATTTTTCCATTCTGGTTGGTTAGGATGGTGCCATCCTCACAATGTGCAATGCACATCTCTGTCTTAACTTCTTCAATTCTCTGGGATTATGGGGTTCTCTCTTCCTGGGTGTCTTCCACCTGGGGTTTACTTTTCTGTTTCTTCCTATTTTCTGACATTTTTCTCCGTCCACAGGCTCTTTGGCCTTAACAGTCTCAGGGGTGTGCCTCTCTGTGTGATGCTCTCAGGGATGGGGAGATCACACCATGCTCTGTTGGGATTCAAGGTACTTACTACCACTATGGCAGAGTGTTTCAACGGCACTCTGTACATTAAGAACATAGCTTATAAGAAGAATGGCCAATTAGGAATCACGATGTCTTCTGTCGTCATTTCAGTCAGGTCAGATCTGTGAGGACAATTTTTTTTTTATTCTCATCTATACAGCATTCTGAGTTTTTATCCCTGCATTTTCTGGAGCTGTTAAGTTACTTCTCCTTGAGTGATGGTGACAGAATACAGTATTGGATGTTCTCCTCTGTTTCCTGATGGCAAGAGATAGATTGCAGTGTCATGACTTAGAGTGTGCATGATTGGGAACACGCCACTTCCACTCAGCTTCCCACAGCCTGGCTAAGTTGGACAAGCTGGTAGTTTTTACATTTGAGGGAGAAATCGAACCTTGCTTAAAGTTGGTGAGGACGCCCTCTTTCTCGCTTATCTCTTAGATATTACTATTGATGATACCAACTTCCTTTCATTTGTTTCACTGACCTCTGTAAGGTTTTGCTACATTTCTTCTCTTGGAATTAGAACAAACTCTATTTTTTTTCTTTAGCGTCCTTATGCTGAATTTCTAAATAATATTCAGTGTTCATCAAAAATTCCAAAGCTACTTTTTCACTCACTCATCACATTCTTTTCCTCCATTCCTCCTAATATAGTTGCTGTCATTCTTTTCAAGAGCTCTGGAGACTGGATAGCATGAGATTGGTTATTAGCATCAGCCACATGAATTTCAGAAAGCATGAAGCAATTTCTTGTTCTATTTCCTCCCAGGAATGAGGTTTCTTTCTCTTTTTTTCCCCGTGTACATTGGCAATTTTTTTTCAAATAAGTACTCTCTCCTCTATGTTCAAAATAACTTTTCAAATTAATATAATGATTTGTTCCATTCTAAGGGGTAATTATCTGTAATGTTTTATTTTTAGAGTAGTATCCAGTAATTTTCAGAAGCTGAGGCTTGTCATAAAGTCATTGGAAGATAAAGAAATGTTCTGTTGACTCCCCGAGAGAGTGGCTCAGTGGATTCCAATTCTGCTGGAGATATGAACCTGGCATCTAGTCTGCCAGCTCCTGTACATTGTGGAGGGTAAAGATGATGGGTGGTATGTGAGGTTCGGGGTAAGGAGAGAATAATGTGAGGAACAATTTCTAGCACGTTGGATCCTATTAAATAATACAAAAGAAAGGAAGGTTTGAAGCATGCCTGGCCAAATGGATCCAACAACAACAAAGAAACAAAATGAGTAGAGTCATTCACAAGTCACTTTTTGAAAGTGATTGGGACAAAGATCTCCCTTTTACTTTCCATTGCACTCAAGATACCAGGATCCAGTCACAGCCTGAAAGCTCCCAGGACCTGACAAGGCGATGGATATGCATAGAGATCATGTCATAGGTAGAACAAGAAGAGATGGATGTGGGTTGTCCAGGGGTCAGGTCTCAGAGGATCCTCTAATCTGTGAAAATGGGGAATTATGGGCTAGGTACTGGTGGCTCATGAGCTATTCAGGAGATTGATATCTGACACTCACATTCAAAACCAGCCTACGCAAACAAATCCACAAGACTCTTATATCCTGCTGATCAGCAGGATATAAGACGCAGGGAAGTGGACGCAGGGCTCACATGGTAGAGCTCTCTGCCTTGAGGGGAAAAGCCAAGCAAGAGCACTAGACCCTGTGTTTAAATCCCAGTGCCAGCATAAGAGAATTTGTACCTGACCACTGGTGGCTCACATCTGTGATCCTAGCTACTCAGGACGCTGAGACCTGAGGGGTCAGGGTTCAAAGCCAGCCAGGGCAGAGAAGTCTCTTATCTCCAACTAATCACTCAAAAAATGGAAGTGGTGCTATGGCTCAAAATGCTAAAGGCTAGTGCCTTGAGTGAAAAAAGCTCAAATTTGGCACCCAGGTCATGAGTTCAAACCCCACAATGATTATGAACTTGAGATTATGAGGGAGGGTTGGGGGGAGGAGGTCATGGGGCTTGAACTCTGGGCCTGAGCACTGTCCCTGAGCTATTCAGCTCAAGGCCACCATCCTACCCTTGAGCCATAGCCCCATTTCCCATTTTTCTAGAGAGTAATTGGAGAGAAGTCTCATGGCCTTGTAGTGCCAGGGGTGGCGATCCTCAGATCTCAGCCTCCTGAATAGCTATGATTACAGGCATGGTGTGGTACACCCAGCTCTTGAGATTGTGTTTCAAGGGCCATGGGAAGTTTTTGAGAGGTTTGGGCATAGAAGTAGACATTGTTTATTTTTATAGGGTCTTTCTAGTTACATGGCAGACAATCTCAAATGAATAGACTTAGCACTAAGAGGAAGATACTGTAATAACTTAGCTGAATTGATAGTTCAAACTGGGATGCAGTTGGACAGACCCACAGAAGACCTAGCATTCTTTTTTTCTACATGAATGTGTTTCTAGCCATAGCTGTTAAGATATGAGTGTGTTGCATGTACCCACAACACACATGCACACAGGTGTATTATATGTACATGTATGTCTGTACGTGCATATGCACATTTGTGTGGGAAGTAACTCATGTTACTTAGATTAGTTATGTCTGGGTAAAGGGGGTGGGCGACACTCTCTCTCTCTTTCTCTCTCTCTCCCCCTATCTTTTGTCCTCTCCCCCTCCCTCTCTCTCTCCCTCTCTCTCTGTTTTCCTGCTGGTCCTAGAGCTTGAACTCAAAGCCTAGGTGCAAGTCCTGAGCCTCTTTGTGCTAAAGGCTCTACCACTTGAGCCACAGTGCCATTTCCAGCTGTTTCTGAGTAGTTCATTTTGGAGATAAGAGTCTGACAGACTTCCCTGGCCAGACTTCCCTCCATCTCAGCCTCCTGAGTAGGCAAAATGACAGGCCTGAGCCACTGGCGCCCAGCTGGAGGTGGGCTTTGGGAAGCTTTGTGAGCATAAATGAGGTTTGAGGAGTACACGCCTTCGATTTCCCTTTTCTAAGTGATTCTGTCTCCCAGACATTTCTCAGTTCAGAACTTTCAGTCAGTGAGATGCAAAATTAAGATAGACACTTTTGGATTTTTACCAAATGGTTCATGTCAGTTCACGGGTATCACTGACTGCCAGATGGCGAAGAACAATTCTACAGCATCTTTGGACTTGTAATGTTTTCAGAGAACTTTATGATAAGTGACTAATTTAAGCTTCACATTTGCCTGGTAATAAGGGTGAGAGAAAAATAATAGCCAGCAATCCAGTGCACGTTTGTGTAATTCACGAGGCTCTATGGATTCTTAATACATATTAAAAAGTAACTCCGTGAGTGCGACAGCGGGAAAGCATAAGGTTTGGGAAGGCTTTGAAGCCACATTGCCAGGGTAGTGGCAAGATTGGAAGAAATTCTCCATACTTCATTGAAGTATAGGCACTGAGGTTTTGTATTTGTTTTTGTTTCTGTATATGTGCTTGTCCTGCGGCTTGGACTTGGGGTCTTGCCACTGTCCTTGAGCTTTTCTGCTCAGTGCTAGGACTTTATCACTTAAGCTAACAGCTCTTTGATGATTAATTTAGAGATAAACGTCTCAGAAAGTTTTCGTGTGCAGGCTGACTTGCAGCCATGACTCTCGGCCCTCAGCCTCCTGAGTAGACAGGATTACAGGCATAGGAGCCACCACCAGTGCCCAGTTTGGCAGTGGAGATTGTGGTTGCCTTTTTTTGTGTGTTGAAGAACTGAGAATCACAGTGCTAGACTTCACATCTACAACCTCTTCCTGCCAAGAACTATCCACAGAGGAATTTTTCCTGCTTTGCCCCTTAGATACGTTTAGGCAATACAAATTAGAGGGCAAGGTGGATTACTTGTCTCAGAAGACTGCTTGGAACGGTCCAGTGCTTCATCATTCTTTCCTTGAAGTCAGACACCATGTTGTTGTTGGTGAGCCGGCAGTGTGGTTTCAGTTCCAGGCTTGGCCTTCTGTGGCTTGTTGTCTAAACTTTCTGTAATCTACCTCTTGATAGCGCTAAATATGTTTCTAAATCTAATTTAATCTTTCTGGTTTCTAATGTGATTTTCAATGAACGCTTATTTCCAAGGCAGTGGTTTTGCAATTATATTGGAGGACCAGCTTATGTGCATTTAATTTATGTAAATTCAGCTCGACGTGAATGGCAAGTAGAGTGCTATTTAAGTTGAGGCTGTCCTCTATTCCAGGTCATGAGTAAATGCTATGGGAGGGGGAAGAGCGGGGGGGAGGAGATTCTGATTTCTCTTTCTCTCTTACCCAATCCTTCACACCTTTTATGAGAGGAGGATTTGGGTATATAAATACACATTTTTCCCTACAGCACAGTCCCCAAGCAGTTACTTGACTGGCTAAACCCAACAGAGAAGTCTCTGCAGTGAAACTGGAGAAGTCTCATGCATTTACTGATTCATTTCGCAAACATTTAATGAGAAGTAACTATGCACAGACACTATTGTAGGAGCTGAGAAGGGAGCAAAGCACGGAAAACTCCCTGACCTTGATGAACTTATAGTCTGAAGGTTTTGATGAACTGAATATCAGCTTCTACTTGCTGTCTGCCAATGATATTTCCAAGAGGAATATTAGTTTGTCACTAGCCTGCTCATTTTTTAAATGAAGGCCCTCTGTATACCTGCTTTGGAAGACAATCTAGTGATTTCTTCCCAAACTACACATCACTCTCCATCTGTTACTTCAGTCACTTGTTTTTTGGTATTTACTCAAGGGGGATCACTGAGTAGTAGTAGAGTAAAATTCTATCTAAAGAATTACAAATTATACTTTCATTCCTTTAAAACTCAAAATGTAGCCTAATAAACGTGGCGAATCCTATAATCCTAGCTACTCAAGAGACTGAGCTCTAAGGATCATGCTACACCAGTCCAGGCTGAAAAGTCTGTGAGACTCCTATCTCCACTTAACCACTGAAACAGTGGGAACTAAATCTGTAGCTCAAGTGGTTGGTAAAGCACCAGACCTGAACAAAAAAGCAGCACCCAGACTCTTGAGTTCAAGCTTAGGACTGGTGTGCGTGTGTGTGTGTGTGTGTGTGTGTGTGTGTGTGTGTGTGTGTTCACATATGGACATATCTCAAAATGTTTTAATGACACATACATTGACTAGTAGATTTCCCAGTAGGGCAGAGTTCTAGAACTCTTGTTCAAGTCTTCGTAAACACTTACAGAAATGTTTGTTATATGTTTGGTTAAAGTCAGGTAACTTAAAATGTGGAAATAAATATATTGGGTTGGATTCATATACTTATATATTTATATGGGATAAATAGTATTCAGTGTCAACTGTCAGACATAGGGAGATATTTTCTAATGATGAGCAGAGAGAGTTATGCCTCCTTATTTTCATGCTGTCATTATAAATTCTGAGCTTTAAATATATCTGTAGTGTGTGAATCCATTGCAATTCTTGTTCTCATCGATGCCTTAATTTTCCTCTCCTTCATTTGCATTTCTCCTATTATGAGTGTTATTGAGCTCATAGGCTATTTGCATTTTTTTTGTTCAAAGCTCCTCCTGTTGAATTCCATTCCCCTTTCCTTTCTCTAGATCTTCTATCTTTAGAAGATCCCTGAATATTAGCAATCTTGTCTTTGCACTTACATAACGAAAGGCTCATCTTCCCGAAACACCATAAGCAATGGAGGAAGCATGACAATAAACCCTTGACATGTTGACAGCTCTCAATCACAAGACAAATTCGAGGCCTCATAGGACGGACTTGCTTGTGGTGGGATTCCTGCATTGCAATGATTCCCGAGTTACTTTTCCATCCTTGTGCCTTCTCTATCCACCTTATTAGTATTTGGGGGGAAAAGATTTCATGGAAAGATAAAAACTCCTGAAAGTGCTGGCATTCCTAACACCGATAATGGGGGTGGAGACTCTTCATCTTGATTACTAAAAATGATCATCACCAAGTTTGCTTTCAACAAGAGCTTGTTCATTGGACAACTCTCCACTCGTCCCCTGTAGGCTCTGCAGTTCCTCCTTTCCATGCAGAGTTAAGAAGAAAATGGAGCATCTTTGTCCAGCCCTCCATCCCTGAAGAGCATCATACTTATAACCAGTCATCTCTGTACACATAGATTATAGGCCAGTATTTTAGGACCAGGTGATCAGGCCTGATTTCCCTAGCATGGGTGATTCTGATCACTTTCTTGCATTGGGTGTCTAGAGGATGCAAGGAAAGCTTGGGTACCCAACATGACTCCCGATCCCTGAATCAATTTTATTTGCTGTAAAGGTGATGTGAAGGGGGGTTATAGTTACATAAGTAAGGTAATGAATACATTTCTTATCGAACAATGCTACCCCCTCCCTTTGTTTTCTCCCAGTCTCCTTCCTTCCCCTCCTCAGCTGGTTGTTTTTTGTTTGTTTTGCCAGCAAGACAGGAGGATGTGGTAAAGCCAGCTACTGAGGTGGCACAGAAAACCTATTGTGCCACATGAGGCAATGTCACTCTACTGGAAATCTTCCTGGCATCAGTGGCGCCTTACATGAGTTTTGCAAATAAAAGATATAGTTAGGGAAAGCATTTATCCACTTGGTATTGTTTAGGCTAGAAATGAGGACTACTTATTTTCTATCTTGGCAAAGGCGAGCTCACATTTCTAGATATCCGAAATAGGAAATGCCATACCTACATACTTAATTCTAGGTAGATTTGCCTCCCAGGGGTGGGTAGAGGCATTCTTCCATGTGTATTCTGGCAACAATAATGCCAGAGTGTGGAGAACACATGTGCACAGTCACCATACTTCTTTGAGGAGTATAGAATATATGCCCATCTTTTCCCACATTAGATTGGTTTTAACATGATTTAAAATGTTTAATCATGTCTCTATCTTTGTAGTTTTTACAAAAAAAATAATAGTAGTAGTGAGGTATTGTACAGAGGGCTCACCACTTCATAAGTCAGGTACATAGTAACATTTCTTTTTTGGACAATGTCACCCCTTCGTTTGCTTTACCTCAGTTTCTCCTCCCCTCCCTGCCCACAAGTTGTGTAGTTCTTTTTCTACCTAGTGTATACTGAATACTACAATTGCATTTATTCCTCCTCCTTCCATCTTTTTTTGTGCTCCCCGACCTCCACCCTTCCTAAAAAGACTATATAACATTTTTTTAGCTTGCTGGGTCTGAGAATTGAATCTTGTACTCTTGTTTGGCTTTTCTCTCTCTATCTCTCTTTCTCTGACTCTGTTTCTCTGTCTCTCTCATTTTGTTTCTCTTTCTGTCTCTGTCTCTCTGTCTCTCTCTCTGTGTCTTTCTCTGTCTTTGTATCTGTCTGTCTCTACCTCTCTGTCTCTCTTTCTCTCTCCCTTTTGAAGACGGGTGCTCTACTACTAGAACCATATCCCCACTTCTCACTTTTTGCCAGTTTAATTGGAGATAAAAGTCTCGTGGACGTTTCTGTCCCAGGTGGCTTTGTCCTGCGATATTCAGAGGTAGCTGGAAGCTCACCACACATGAACAGCCAGCACCCAGCAAAAAATAGGAGTTAAAATAAGATTCATCCTCCCCCCACCCCGCCCCAGGACAATGTACTGCACGAAGGCCGACTATCAGTGTTATTAAAATCTTCATACCTCTCCTAAACATCTCTGGTTTGCCATCTCTGGGTCCCTGTCTCTTTGGGGCGTGGGGAGGGGGACTCTAGTTGCTGCTGAATGTGTGAATCACTGCCTAGGCTATCATCTCCCACCGATTGCTTGTAATGTAGCCTGGCCATTAAGGAGATGTGCTGCTCACTGTGCCATCACCATCAGTGCAGCCGCTAATTGATGCGTCCTGAGAAGTGACACATCCTCTGAAGCAATGGATGGCTGCTCAGCTCCACGATTAGCCTTCTGCTCAGGCAGGCAGTCGTTGGCAATGCAGATTGCCCTTTCCTTTTGACGTGACTTCTTTCCTGTCTATTTCTGACATAGCAGCATCAATCCAAGGACTTCAGAGAGGCTGAGCTTTCTGAAGCTGGGACCTCTGAGGCCAGCCCTCTGTGCTCTTTCATGGGGCAGTGGTTTAGTAGATTTGCAGGTTGAGTGAAATCATTCATTCATTCATTTTGCTGAAGGATGGGATATAAGCCAGGTTTGCCTCTGAAAAAGTTTTGTGTTAGGTAGACTGTGATGAGCCAGCTAAGGAAATAAAGTTGTCTCCTGAGAAAACCAAGAATTATAGGACTCTTTATCAAGCAGAATTTAAGATACATACATCTATCTACACAACCTCTGTTGGCTTGGCATGAGAATCAGTGACATTGGTTGAGTTTGTGCTGTTTTCCCACATTTGAATAGAAGTTTGGAAAGTTGGAAAACCCAAAGAACAGCTCCTAGAATGAAGACTGCATGAGAGCAGAAAGACAGTCTTCCATGACTTCTGCTGCAGCCCCAGTGCTTAATAGATTGCATAGCAACTTGATGAATCCTATAAACATGCTCTGAGTAAATGAATTTCTGACCTTATCTTTGAATGACTTAGAATGAATGGGTTATGAGTAATTTTTTTCCTAAAGTATCTAGAGTATTTTTTTCAAGTATCAGCACACTTAAAATCAGGTGACATATTTTTGCTAACCCCACACAGTTTCTTCCAATCACTATGAAGAAGAAAGAAAGAAAGATACTCTGGGATAGATTTGAGACTTGAATTCTCCAAACAGTCAGCACAATTTCTTTAATAACCCCATATATCATTGTGCAGAATTGCACCATTGTTTGCCTTCCAAAGTTGTGTCTCTTGGCTGAGGGATGCGGGAATAATTGTAGACTGTGGTGTGATGATTATTGGCTTGCTGTAAAACTAGGGCTCGGATCAACCCCTCAAATTGCTAGGTATCCACAAAAGAACATGAAATGGTCCAGAAAACTTGACTGTCTCGTGTTACATAGTTCAGCCCTCTGACCCTAGTGTATGGGGAATTTAAGGTCACCGTGTCCAGAATGTGGAGATGGTCCAGAGAAAGCTGCCCAATGAAACCAAAGGCTACTAAAGCAATTCCACTCGATAGGAGATGGAAAAGCTTTCAGTCTCCGGTGGGAATAAGATGAAGGTAATTGAGATCAGAAAATGTCACACATCGTATCAGAAGCCTACAACAGTAAAAGAAAGCCAGAAAAACCTTAAGGCCAAAGAACGTTTCTTGAGAACTTATCTCGTGTACAATATGGAATGGCTCAACATCACCCAGTTTCATTTCATAAATATTCTAAAGAGATAGAAATTTCATCTCACTTTTCCAAAAAAAAGATATGACTTAGGGGGAAAAAAAAACCTTGAATGTCTTGTTAATTTGATAATAGTGTCACACTGGTAGAATTAAGATAGTACAAACATGATTATTGTCTAGTTGTTTTTTTTGTTTTGGGTTTTTTTTTTGACAGTCCTGGCTTGAGCTCAGGGCCTGAGCACTGTCCTTGGATTTTCTCAAGGCGAGAGCTCTACCCCTTGAGCCTCAGCACCACTTCTGTTTTTTTTTCTATGAATGTGGTACCGAGGAATCGAACCCGGGTCTTCATGCATGCTAGGCAAGCACTCTACCAGTAGGCCAAACTCCCGGCCCATTGTCTAGTTTTTTTTTTTATAACATGGACTTGTATTTCCAAATACATCTTTGTCAGCAGAATATAAGGGAGTCTTTTCATTAAACCAGAGAAGGTATCTTGTCTTTATTTAGTTTTTTTTAGAAATGAAAAAGTTCTCCCCCACCTCTCCACCTGCTTCCCTATGGGGGTTGAACTCAGAGCTTCTTACTAGGAGCTCTTTGGGGAGACATAAGTTTGAGCATTGTGTCCTTGCCACATCTATTGGAATTCTAGTTAGGATTGATGATAGACTTTGAGCCTCTGGAGATAAAGCCATAATGGATGAGGTAATACCATGTTTTGTTTCCTGACCTTCATGCTGAATCTATACTAGCATTATACATTTTATTCCAGATTTAACATCATCCTCTCTTAATTTTTTAATGTAGATTTCCACTCTCTTGTGACTTTTATAGATTTCGGCAAAACCTGACCCCCAGGGACCCGAATAAAAGTGTCCTGGAACTCACGTGGAGGTTGAGAACACTGTCCCTTTGGTGGTGGCCAGAGCAGATGATCTCAGCCCTGATGTTGTCCTAAAGTTGATCCCAAAATCAAGAAGATTAAGACTGCAAAGGTATGGATTGGTGACTTCACCATCTTAATTTTTAAAGACAGATGTACTCCGTGTAACGTGCATCGAGTTTTCAGTCTTAAAGTCTCCTCCTCCTTTTCTCTTTCTTTTGTTCTTTTGAGACAAGTTCTTTTCTGCCAACTGGTAGGATGTGGTTGGGTCAGTAAAGGTACAGTAGGGGAAAACCGGAGGAACATTGCATTGACCCAGCTAGAAGAAGGCAGCGGAGCCTATAACATGGAGCATACTCGGAATCTACCGGGAAGGAAAGATGACATAGGGTGGAAGCTCATGGAATAAAACACTTACGGTAAAGAGGCAGTAAACACGCTGTGCTGTGTCAGGTACTGTTTATTCTTGTTTCCTCTGTTCACTGAGTACAGCTTCGTATAGATCTGTCTGCAGATCTTTAGAGGGAGCTGTCTTTGTGCGATTTTGCTTTTGTTCCTTTGCATTTAAACCCATGCTGGGTCCGATTCTAAGTTCCAATCAGGATTGTTCAGCGTTTCTATTTTGTGATAATGGACTTAATGGAGGAATAGACATTACGTAGGGATCAACTACATATACTCATATACAAACATTTATGGTAGGTATGTGTATATATGTATGTACACACACACACATATATACATATACATATAACTTGTCAGATGGTGTCTCATTTCTTACTGTATGTGTCTTACGTGCACAGGTTCATGTGTGTGTATCAGCGTGTGTTCTGGATAGACCAAGGGAAGGAGAGCAGATGCTCAGTACTACCAGTTATGAGTGTTGATTTCATAAGTGTTAACCGTTTATGAAGTATTAAACATGGCTCTTAGGACCTCTGATTTGAAAGCCACATGACATAAGGTCTCTTTTCTTGGAAACCAGAAAAGATAGGAGTGACAGGTTTTCTGGTCTGTGTAATGTGGAAAGGGAGGAGCCAGACTCGCTCCTCGACTCCCTAGCATTTAAGTCTCTATGTGCATCTGTATATGATGGTCATCGTAGGAACTTGCTGTTAGTTCCGAGCACTCGGGGGGAAAAAAATCATTTAACACCTTAGGCCTGATCCATGAAAAAATTGCCATCTCTTGATAACTCACCTTTGCCCTTTTAATCTTTAAAAAAGAAAGAATGAATCTGGCTATGGTGGTACATTCTAATTCCAGCACACAGAGAATAAGGATTGTGGATTTGAGACCAGCCAAGGCTACATAGTAGCCCAGTTCCCAATCAGCCTTGGCTACACAGTAAGCCCCTCAGACAAAAGGAAAAAGAAAGAGGGAGGGAGAAGAGGGAAGGGAGGGGGGAGAGAGGGAGGGAGGGAGGGAGGGAGGAAGGAAAGAAGGAAGGAAGGAAGGAAGGAAGGAAGGAAGGAAGGAAGGAAGGAAGGAAGGGATGAAGGAAGGAAGGAAGGAAGGAAGGAAGGAAGGAAGGAAGGAAGGGATGGAGGGAGAAAGGGAGGGAAGGAAGGAGCAAGCTCCATGCTCCCTAAAGGCCTATTAGACATGGGAGAACAGCATAGACCGGGTGTTGAACTGGCCCTTTGTGTTAAGAGAAGTCTGTCGTGGGTTGTGCATTTGTGCAAGGTGGAGGTAGAGAGCTGGTAAAGATGACATTGTTGGCCGCTGCAGGCCTGCTGTGGTTTTCTCTTTCTGAATTTCTCATTGGTGGACTAAGTGCTTTGCTCTCAGCTAGATCCTTAATGAAGCCTCCTTTGAGGACAAAGCACATCGACTCTCGCCCATCTTATTCCCAATCAGATGAAGAAATAGCTGTGACCTGATGTTTCCTGAGTGCATAGTACCTCCACATACTGAGTTGAGAGGTCATAGATACATGAAAGAAGGTTATTTCAAATAGAGACTCCTCCCCTTTCATTCAGGAGAGGTTTGTTTCTTTATTTCACGAGAAGGCAGTGCCTTATTTCCACCTTGTATCACCTGTAAAGCGGCTTATGGATAGCCATTAATTAGGAATTTCTATTAATATGATTTCAGAGGCCAAACAGATAATTTGAAGATCAGAAAAGAGGCATGCCTACACACAGTATACCTTCCTTGAGTACTCACCACTGTACAAACGTCCTCTATAATAGATGTGTGGTTTTCTCCACCCATACATCCTTGATCTATTGGAAATGAAAGCTGCAGAGCTCTTCCTTGCATGCCCTGAAAACTGAGAGAAGCTTAGGGGGTGGGGACTCGGAGGTTTTCCGAGGTTGATCTTTAATTCAGAGTGAGCTCTTCAAAGTTTATTCATCTAGAAGCCAGCTACTGAGCCCCTAACTTCCATCAAGGTTTCAAAAGCTTGGCTGAGGAAATGTTCGTGGTTTAGATATAAACTAACTGGTAAGAGGAAAATCCAGCCATCTCTGGTTGTTGCATGAGGACACCAAAGAAGGGTATCTGTTTTGGAGTGTGTGTTTATGGCAAGTCCCCCGAAGCAGCTGTAGTGTATGTAAGTATGTGTGCATCCTCACTCAGGAAGTCAAACCCAACATCCTGGAAGAATGGAAGCCATGTTAGTTCCATGCACCAACCACAGAACTCCTTACTTCTCTGCTCTGGGGCACTGAACAGAGTCTTCAGGAGCCTTTTCAAGTGAAGACAGAATAAAGGGATGGCTGTGGTCGAGACTTTGGAAAAGGCAGCTCTACTTTCTAATAAAGGTGCTGTGTGAAAATTACAAGAGCAACTTAAGGTGTCTGAGTCAGGGCTGTCTGTAAACCAGGAAGGATCTGTATACTCTGAGCCTGGAAGGTATACAGATTCCCAGGCCATGCACCAGACTTGCTAGGTCAGAACTGCTTAGAATGAGAACCAGTGATACGTTTCCTTTAAAAACTAAATAAACATTCCACATAGCTCATACGCTTTGCCAAAAGTTGAAAAGCAAGGTTTAACCTATTCCTGTGCTCTGAAAATTATGGGAGTGAATAATAATCTCATGCCTACAAACTAGGACAATGTAATAGTATCAGTGGTCAATATAAACTAGTTCGTGTGTGTTTGTATTATAGATATGAGCTGTCCGATGTAGATATTCACATCACAGATGGAAAAATAATAAATTTTATAATAAAAGCTATAAGCAAACTGAGAGGATTGTTCATCCAGTAATTATACTTGAAATGTTAAAGAGTGAACTATAGATAAAACCTAGAAAGATTAATGTTGATTTGAGATGTGCCTTTGGAAATACATTGGTTAATGAAACAAAACAGAGAATTTTAAAGTTTGGTCCACACATCTATGACAATAGTGTGGGACAATAGATACTTAAATGATAAGGGCCTTCCATCTCTACTTCACACTACACACAAAAATCAAATGGTGTCAGTTCATGAATTGAGAGAAATTGATGATCGAAATATCCTCTGTCCCTGCTATACATTCATCCAAAGTGAATTCATAACAAACATATTAATATTTTACTCCATGTAAATTACACCTTGATTTAAAAATACGTTATACAGGGTGAGGAGCGTGGCCTAGTGGTAGAGTGCTCACCTGGCATGCACGAAGCCATGGGTTCAATTCCTCAGTCCCTCATCCACAGAGAAAGCCCTAAGTGGTGCTATGGCTCAAGGGTAGAGTGCTAGCCTTGAACAAAGAAAGCTCAAAGACAGTGGCCAGGCCCTGAGTTCATGCCCCAGGACTGGAAAAAACAAAAGCATTACACATTCATTTTAGAAACTCCTGTTTATTTAGTACTTTAGTACTCTGTCCCTGGTGTTTCTATGGCATGAATAAACTCATTTAATCTCTGAAATTACTCTCTGGGCATCAGCATTGTCATTCCTAATTTATAGATGTGGCAACTGATCCTGAGACACCTGAGACAAGTAAATGTAATATCCACCCCCCCCCAGCCCCTCTCCCCTGCTTGCAACTCTACTGCTTATTCATCAACATGGGCATTAAGGGGTGGTGCATTTGTCTCCAAATCAGACTAAGCCACTGTGTGTGTGTGTGTGTGTGTGTGTGTGTGTGTGTGTGGCTGTCTCTCATCCCAAATGAGCTAATGTGGGAACACTCTCTGTGGAAGAAGCTTCCAGAAGGCTTGTTAGGGTATGAGCCGGTAAATGGGAGGCCTTGTGTATGTTAGTCCTAGCAAAGCTGCTTTGGGCAGATGAAAACATCAAGGACCATTGCTTGACAGAGCTCTGAGCGCGGTCTGATATGCAGGTTGATGCCTCCTGACCATGAATCACCATAGAGCTGGGCCAGGAGCTGTGGAACACTCCAAGAGGAGCACATGATGGCTGGCACAGATTCTCATGTCACAGAGGGTATGGACCTGAGGCTGGTTGGCTTCAGACTCCTCCTCCTTCTGGATGCGGATCAATGGTGGATTATCCAACTCCTCCTAGGCTCAGTTTTCACCCTTGTTGGAAGGAGGAGAACTGGTGGTATCCACCCCCCTGGCAGAGAGTGAGGACTGAATGAAACGAGGCCTGTGAAGGTGCTAGGTCCCTTTTCTGTGGTTAGCTCGGGTGTTGTAGAGTTCATAGGAGCAACGGCATCCTGGGACAGCAGGAAGAAGAGGTTTTCCCAGTTCGGTCATGCGACCTCTCATCTAGGCAGGCACTTAATTGCACCTGTTAAACAAACCTCTTTTATTTTATTTTGTAAAATTAGTATCCATTCTCCT
This sequence comes from Megascapheus bottae, assembly GCF_031878675.1. Classification (NCBI taxonomy): domain Eukaryota; kingdom Metazoa; phylum Chordata; class Mammalia; order Rodentia; family Geomyidae; genus Megascapheus; species Megascapheus bottae. Next base: position 7,462,324 of record NC_143537.1, on the reverse strand, counting down.
CTAACAATCTGGAAAATGGAAATGAAGTAGAAGCCATTACCAAAGAGAAAGGGGACGTTTAATTAAGACAGTGGAAATAATGTTGAAGAAAAACTGTCACTAAATGTAAATGTTCAGCTTTATCTGTCCAGAGGGATGGAAAAGGAATGGAGAAACGATTAAGCACATCGAACACATAGAAGCAAGGTTAATTGTCTTGGGGACATTAAGGAGTGGATTCCTTTGTGTCCCCTCCTTGCCTGGCTCCGTTCCCCCCACACACACCAAATTTGACCTATGTCACGTGAGGTTTTGCAGGTAGACTTGGGCACCCATCTTTCTTTTGATTGTGCTTTATTTTTTTTACGTGTAGGTTTCCAGAGTGTAATTTAAAAAGTCAGAAAATTGCAAATGTGTGCAAGCTCACAAGGCACTCTATTGACAAATTAATTAGTCTATTCCCAACCTGCTACAAAAGTAGAAAATCTCTATGTGCCTCTCTGAAATGGTAGCAGAGGGAAATTAAAAGCTGCCTGGGGAGATAGTTTTTTGGTATTGTTTCTCAAGATTGTGTTAAAGGGTGAGGGAGAAAACGACAGTGATCTGCCAGATGTTCTGTGTGTGTGTGTGTGTGTGTGTGTGTGTGTGTGTGTGGTACGTTGCATGTATATTTCTCACCATAAATTCTAATGTTGCTTTGATATATATATATATGATATATGTAGATAGATATAAGTATATCATCTGTATCTCTCTCTATATATATTAAAGTCCACATCATTTGTGCACTTGTCTGTTTGCTTGGAATTGGGAAATAATGACTTTTAAAATACTTTTTGTGTGCCTCACAGCAAGGCAGAACAACTGGGGTCAATTTACCAAATCTGGTGACTGTCTTTCTCTTAGGGTTTTCCTCAACCCTCACTGAGTTTCCCTTGAAATTCACTGTGCATTGAAATTTCATCTCAGCTAATAAATACCTTACTGTCAACCATGAGGAAATCTGCAGTCCGGGCCCATGCTTTCTGTGAGAAGAAAATAATGCAGAGGACCACTTCCCTTGGCTAGTTTTGTTTCCTTCTTTCTTTGGTTTGCACACTTACCCGGCCTCTATTGGGAGCTGATAGCTGGGCTGAGGTTTGCATTTGATGTCTAGAAAACAACTAGCCCGTGCTTTCTGCCTTCCGTTTCGTCATATTGTGAAATGGGAGGCTTGTGTGGCTGAGAATGTTCTAGAACTCGGTAAGACTTACGGTTTTCTTCTATTTCTAGTCAGTTCATTATGATTGGGGACACAGTCTTGATGTCTGGGATGATAATCTACACAGGGCAAGCATAGCAGGGCAAGTCTCAAAGGGTGTGGAAAAACAAAACAAAACACCACCATAACCTGTCTTCGGGTTCCTGCTGGTCCTACCTGAGGGAAAGATGCAGTGGCAGTGTCATGCATTTTCTTTAGCCTCTGACTGTGATAACACCTTTAGGGTTTTTTCTTTCTTTCTTTCTTTCTTTTGTTGTCGTTGTTTTAAATTCAAACAGCTACCATTTGAAGACACTCTTTTTGACAGTTGCTGGAGAAGAGATTTGTGGTTTTCCCCTTGAACATTATAATTTGCAGTCTGTTTGCTGACTTGGGCTGCATTTTACCCAAGGCCTTTGAAACTTTATAAAGTCTGTGGTGGCTACATTCTGAAGCTTGTACAGATTTAAGCCCTATTTGCACTGCTGAAAATCTCAGTGTCTCCCTCCTTCCGCTCTTCCCTCCCTCCCTCTTTCCCTTTCTTTCTCCATGCTTCCTTCTCCCTGCTTCTTTCTCCCCACTTCTCCTAACTTCCTCTTCTTCTTTCCCTTCGTAGTCTGTTCCTTTGTTTCCTTCTCTCCCTCCTCTCCATTATTTCTCGGTTCCTTCCTTCCCTTTCTCTCCCTTCCCTCTCTTCTCATCCAGCCAGTTTAGATTCCATCTCCCAAAGGTTTACACTTTCACAGTCCGGCTTATGCTTTTCCATGGCTTCCCTTGCCCGATCCACCCTGAGTTGGCCATTTCTTTCTCATGAGCCTTGTTCACCTAATCACACAAAGCAGCAGGGCCCTCCACAGCCAGCCTGGGCTGAAGGAAGCATGGGTCCTTGCTATCTGTTATGAGTATCCAGGTGGAATCAGCATGAAAAGGGCATAACCATGCCACTCTCCAGGGTGTTTGGAAAAGCCTTGTAAATCCTGCCAGCACAAAATCCCCAGTCTTCTCTGGCCTTTGTCTTTGGGAGAGGGTGTTCAGATGATTCAGCAAGAAAACACCTTTACTCTATACTAGTGACTAAGGAATGTCCAGTCTTCATTGAGGGAATCACATCAACCCAGGTGACCTTGCGGCTCCATGCTTTGTCTCTTTACACCACTTCTTCCTTCCCTCTCATCCCCGTCACACCATCTATCTGCAGAGATCTCTCCGTCCTCCATAAGTGTCCCTTCTTGTCTTGTTGTCTTCAGCCTTTTCTCCCAAGAGCAGATCTAGAAAATTTTTTGTTGTGTTTATTTTTAAATTTGGATTTTTTTGTTTGTCCTTGCTTATTGTGGGTTTTGAATCATTAGAATATATTTTAGTGTGATTCTCTATTCACTTTATATGTTGTCCTCTTCACAAAGTACCTGCTCTTACTCCCTTGTCATTATACTCTTCTGTCTTTATTGATGCTCCCTACATATCACACACACACACGTGGCCTTCCATATATAATTAATCAGTATTCTTTCATACCTCATTTTCTTTCCTTGAAACTACCACGGGGGTAAAATAATCTATCTGTCATTTTTGCATTGGAAGATTTCCAAAGCTTTCACTTCCCTTTTCTGAGGTCAAACTGGAATTCCTTCCAAAGTGAGTGAATTTAGGTACCCCTTGCTTTCCTGTCTCCAAAGAGTGAACTCATGACTTGAGAGGTTGTGAGTCTCCCATCAGAATCTCGAGAAAGTTTAACAAGCTCTCATGCTTAATCTGTTAGCCTTTAGAAACTAAGAACCATGCCTGCAATATTATACAACAGATGTAACATCTCCAGAACTGTTTCTGTACTTGGACTTTTTGTTGTATAAATCAATGTTAACGTCCCTGGAGACTTTTTTTTCCCCTAGCTTTATTACACTTATTCCTTATGAGATCGTTGTCAAAATATTTTACATTCCCAAAGGCCTGATTGTGTTTTCTGACAGCTGTTTGTCTTATCTACAAATAGCATTCTGATGTCATTATCATTGGTTTGACCAAGAATATAATAAAGCCTGATGAAAAATTGATTCAAAACCATAATAGAGCTGATAAAAGCTCTCTTTCCCTAGAAAGAGAAACATGGTCCATTTATCTAGGCATTTTTTTCCCACTACATTGCTTCCTATCAGTTTGTATAATGAAAGCATGGATTTTCTTCCCAGAAAAGGGATGTGTACATAAAATTATAGTCTATGCACTGTATCAGAATACATTTGGATCTGTTGTGAGTTCTTTCATGAATTGAAGGTTAGAATTCCATCTTGCAGAAAGATAGTGGGTGTTTGGATCCTAAGATCACAATCACTTCTTACAGTAGCCTCATTTTCCTTGAGATAATATATGTACATAGCCCTGGTTCTGGATAAGCAAATCTGTGACCTGCAGGAGAGGTTATAAACATAAACACAGGGAACAACCTCCAGAGACCTTCACCACCTTTAATGATATTCTCAATGTATTGATAGGTAAGATTTTACTTGCAGCTGTGTGACTGGAATCAAACGTGTGTGTACACTTTCTGTCTAGTGAGTGGCTAAGCTCCAAATGCCAAAAAAATAAGAATAGAAAGAGAAAATGGCAAAAGCCATTCCCTAGGAATTTGGGGGGGGTGGCTTTTGGCCCCTGAAATGGGAGACATGACAAAATAGGGACAGGTGAGAAGAAAAGAGTGGGAAAAAAGGGATGAGTTTACCGTCTTTGGCATGTGGTATGAAAGATTATTCAGCGTCTTCTCCCATGCACTCATTTAACAAAGCCAGTAACAGCATTTAATCCAGGATGCTGAGGTCCAAGGAGTCTGCCCTGGACTGAAGTCTGCGCATGCCCGGGATGCTGAGGTCCAAGGAGTCTGCCCTGGACTGATCTGCGCATGCCCAGGATGCTGAGGTCCCAAGAAGTCGGCCCTGGACCGAAGTCTGCGCATGCCCAGGATGCTGAGGTCCCCAAGGAGTCTGCCCTGGACTGAAGTCTGCGCATGCCCAGGATGCTGAGGTTCCCCGCCCTGTTTCTGCGCATGCCCAGGATGCTGAGGTTCCCAAGGAGTCTGCCCTGGACTGAAGTCTGCGCATGCTCAGGATGCTGAGGTCCCAAGGAAGCCACCCTGGACCGAAGTCTGCGCATGCCCAGGATGCTGAGGCCCAAGGAGTCTGCCCTGGCCTGAAGTCTGCGCATGCCCAGGATGCTGAGGTCCCCAAGGAGCCCGCCCTGGACCGAAGTCTGCGCATGCCCAGGATGCTGAGGTCCCCAAGGAGTCGGCCATGGAAAAAAGTCTGCGCATGCCCAGGATGCTGAGGTCCAAGGAGTCCACCCTGGCCCGAAGTCTGCGCATGCTCAAGATGCTGTCCGTCCACCAGCACCGTACTGCGCATGCGCGGCCCCCCAAAGGCTCCTCCCCCTCCCATTTCAGCTGAAGACACGCCCACCTCCAGACCTCAGATCCCCCACTCGGCACCTTAACGTTTTCCTGGCTTTCGGGGTACTTTGACACCTTGTCACCACATTCAGGGCAGGGGATCAGCAGAGGAGGATCTCCACACAGCTGAACCCTAAGCACAGGGTTGACCAAAGCTGCTTCCCATCAACTGAGATGCTTAACACACGTCGAGGATTGTGTTTTGGGTTTTTAAAACTGTATTATTGAATTTTTTTTATTTGTTTCGGTCATGGCTTGGTCAAAAACACTGTAATGAACTAAAAAAATTAACATTTTTGTTCTTTTTAAGGAAATGTATGGACTTTGTTCTGATGGTTCCTTATGGCTTGAGAGAGAACTGGATATACATATATAAACTGGATATGATATACATATATCTATATATCCAGTGTGTATATCTATATATATACCTATTATATCTGTATATGTATATCCAGTGTGTATATATATATATATATCCAGTGTGTGTATATATATATATACACATATCTGGTGCATACACACACTACATGCTAACCATTGTGGAACTACACTCCTGATGTATGATGAATTGATGATGAATTGATCCGAGCTGAGACCTTGGAAATGCGATTGGCACATGCACAGAGCACCCCTTCTATTCTCCTGCCATCCCATGGAGGGCATAGTATTTGCCACCCCCACCCCCACACTCACAGGCCAGAGGAAAACAGCCACCAGGGAACCCCTGGCCTTCCCTCCTTTGCATTCAAAGAGAAGACCCCTCACTTGATGTCAAACCTGCTAGCACTTTGACCTTGGATTGTTTGGTGCAGTTAGAAATGAGCCAGCCTGTGGTGTTATAACAGCACGACAAAGACAATGATCATGATAGAAAGACACTTCGCCACTGCAGAAATCACAGAGTAAGAAGTAGAGACCCTCCTTGAAGACAGAAAAATCAATCCAACCATTAAAAAAAATGAGAATAGAAAAGCAGAGCCAGGAGCTGTTAGAGAATCAGAAAACTTTTGTGTATTGAAATATTATTTCTTTAATGAAATGATGAAGTGAATAATAAATCTCCCTAAGACCCAGGAAAGAGTGTATCTATCCAGTAAAAATAACAAGAAGCCAATCAATATGGCAGATCAAGACATCAAAACTTCTCATAATAAAGGTCTCTCAGTAGGGTAAACTTCAAGAGGAAAAAGTCTTCAGAGTAATTAAAAAATATTTTTCTTGCTGAACAGAGACAATAGATTACATGTATACATCAAGTAAAATTAAATGGGAGGTAAGGAGATATATTATGAGGAGATGCATTTCAATTCAGTTCTCCAAATTCTAAGAAAAATAACGTTAGCAGCACTACAGAGAGGGAAACATGTACCTCAGAGACAAAGAAGCGATCTTCTAACTGCTATCAGATTTTTATTTTCTTTATCAGCAACACTGAAGATGGGTCATGAAGCAGACTGTTGCATTTCTGAGGAAAACCAATTTGGAGCCTGACAGTTTTTCATCCAAACTCCAAAGTGAGGAGAAATTAAAGATGTTCAAAAGCATCTGAGATCTAGATTGTTCAGACATATTTTCAAAATATATTCTTGCCAATTATGAATGTAAATTCAACAAAGAGCTAATAAAGCTACCAAGAAATGGTGAATCCATTTCCAAAATAGTTAACATTATCATTGTGCAGTAGGTCCAGAAAGATACCTGGTCCAATTTAGAGCATCCAAAACCTCCAAGAAATGACATGTTCAAGGAAAATTGCAGAAGATTGCTAGCAGTATAGACTTTTGGTAGTGAGCCAAGCAATGGAGTGAAAAAATATACCTGTGTATCTTTTCTGAAATAAAATAAAAGGGACACAGAATTGGTAACCCATGCAGTGAACAGCAAATTTCTATGAGAAAATATTGGACTGAATACAAAGCATCAGAAGATGTGCTCAGGAGTCTGAGCAGAAAGTATTCTTTTTTTAAAAAAAAAATACACTTGACTTTGGTCAAATGGTTATGACCTTGTAACAAGGATAAATAAGTGCTATCTTATTATACTAACTGGCTTTCTGGCAAATAGTTTAGATAGTCATCATAAACCCCACTTTTCACAGTTAGAACCAACCTATAAAGCAAACATGCAAACTAGCAAGCCAGATGTTATCCATATTGGCAATGAAATGTGTGGGTCATGGTTGACAGACGACAGAGGGGAGATAGGGAAGGGAAGTAGGGAAAGTTGGAGCAATGACTATCTTTAAGAGAATAGCAGGGAGGCCCTTCTCTTCCTCCCACCCCCCCTTGAGGTTAATGAAGTAAAACGAAGGCTGGAGATGCATTTCTAAAACTTAAAACTATAACCACTGAAGGATAAAACCAAGCTTGGAGAGGGAGATGTATTATGCTAATATACCAACTTTTTATATTGTATCAGAGGAGGCGATGCACGATATTGTCGAAAGGCAAAGTATGTGAGGTGCCAAAAAAGTAGACTTAATGACTTAATTTTTAGAAAGTTAAGTATAAAGCCAATGAAATATGCTTGATTCTGGAAACACCGGTGGAGAAGTAACCTGTTATGTTTTAACATGTCTTGGGGTTTTTTTGGAGGGGGAGAATATGCAAACAAGGGAAGATATTCTGATATTTTTATAATAGATTCCTACTCATTCTTCAAAACTCCTCAGGTTCAGGCCTTTAACCTTAGTTACTGAGAGGCCTACATCTGAGGATCTTGGTTCAGAGCCAGCCAAGACACATCAATCCTTACTTACAAACAGCAGTAATAGTGACATGAGTCAAGTGGAGAACCAGCCTGCTGTGGTAAAGCCAAGCAAGGGCCCCGAGGTCCCGAATTCAACCCCCATCACTAGCAAAACACAAAACCAAAAGGCTTACTGTGTGGTAGTATAATTTTCAGAAAGTCAAAGCATGACTCCTAATTTATCATGAGTATAGGTCAAAGATCTCATGCAGCTCCTGAATGAGAATAATAATGGTAACCGATGAGTGGAAGATTTGTTCATAGTCCCCCGGAAAGGTATTTTGAAATCAATTGGAATTTGAGACAAAAGGAGTTCTACAGAGTCATAGAATTCAATCTCCGGATTGTGGAACCTGTCAACTTCCAGTTTTCCTTCACCTGGGCAATCCTTCAGCACATTTTAAAACTTGTTAAATTGTTTTTGACTTGCTTCGCTCTCCATCGAAAACAGCAAGCTTTTCTGTGACCAGGAACCTATGGATAAAATTCCCCAAGATGTTGATTGAGTTAACAAGTTCCCTTTCAAATGTTATTGATATCTTTATAATGAAGAAACAGATTAGTGATGAGGATGCATGAGGAGAAAAGACCAGTAATTAATAGCAAACGAATAACAAAACAGATCTTCAAAATCTTGTTGATGTAGCCCTTTGCAAGTTGTCCAAGAAATAGCTGGAAGAAACTTCCCTGTGGTCTGTAAGGAAATCCCATGCAGATGTTTAGGGAAAGAATTCCCATAGAGAGGGCTGGGAGTTTGGCCTTGGTCGAGTGCTTGCCTAGCATGCATGAAGACCAGGGTTCAATTCCTCGGTACTATATGCATAGAAAAAAGCCAGAAGTGGTGCTATGGCTCAAGTGATAGAGCTCTAGCCTTGAGAAAACCCAAGGACAGTGCTCATGCCCTGAGCCCAAGCCCAGGACTGGCAAAGAAAATAATAATCGTCTAGAGGGACTTAAAGTTAAGTGACTTACTACAAGCTGTGATCCTAGCTATTCAGGAAGCTAAAACTTGAGGATTATGGTTCAAAGCCAGACTGGGTAGGAAAGTCCATGATACTCTTACTTAGCTCCAACGAACCACCAGAAAACCAGAAGTGGCACTGTGGCCCCAAATGATAAAGGGCAGGCCTTCAATGAAAGAGCTCAGAGACAGCACCCACGCCCTGGGTTTAAACCCCATGACTGACCAAAAAAAAAAGTTCAGAGTGGAGGGAGTTTCAAGGGAGAATCCAGCCTTACTAATTTCATATGCTGGTACTAGGAAAACTAAGAAATGAGACTACTTGTGATTTATTGAAGTCCCCAAATCATAAACCTTTGTTTTCTACTTCCATACAAACATATAACCTGGGTTTGTATACAATCTGGTTGGTTTCCATACAAACTGAGTTGGTTTAGGTTTATTTGGCTTTGAAGAACCCTGGGGCTCTGTGCCTGGCCTCATGAGTCTAAAACTTTCTGTCCACTCAAGAGAAGAACCAGATGGCAGCTAATTGGCATCCGTATATTTTTGTTGGTGTGTTTGAGACAGGGGTCTCTTCACTCTATAACCCACTCTAGCCTGCCACTTGCTATGCAACTCAGGCTGGCTTTACTTATAAATCTTCCTATTTTCAACCCTCAAGCTCTGGGTTTGCAGGTAAGTACCGGTATTGGTGCTGGTCTGGGCTCAGTACACAGCTGTATTTTTTAACGTATCTTGCAAATGCATCAAATGTGACATCTTTCTGATCTTTCAGTACTGTACTCTCATAAGTGGACTGACTCACATTTTGGTTCATCACTTATCACATCCATAATATATAGCTTTACGAATGCATTACCTTGACATTGCATTAACATTTCCTGTGGTAAGGAAATGGAAATGCTATAATGTCTTGGGATTCGTTACCTGTAGCTCTTCTGTGGGGCTGCTTAGATTGGAGTTTTCCCTAAGACGAATTCAGGAAAGGCAGCTCAATACAGTGATTTTTTTTTTTGCTTTTGCTTGTAAGGGACTTCTTTTGCTTGCTGAAAGAGAGGTCATTCATTGTTCACCTAGTTTTCCTCAAAAGAGACGCCTTTGTTTTTCCATTTCTTTGCAGATATAATGGAGAACTAGAAGGACTCTCAAAGAGTCAGACATGTAGTCCAATTTCTTGTAGCCTGGAGGGTAGAAACGTCTGGACACCAAGAGTTCTTACCAGAACTGGAAAAGGAAAACAAAAATATTGCTTCAGTATTCTGTACTTCAAGGAAACCAGTATAGCAAGCATTCTATTTTTTTTCTTTTGCAAGATGGAATTCCATCTGGTCTAAGGTTACAGAGATTTTCCTTAGCTGCAATAAACACAAATCATATCTATTTGTTTATAATTTCACCTGTTTCTTTTGGTTTGGTTTTTGCTTTTGTCTACTAAAGAAGCTTTTCATTCCATTTGCTGACATTCTTCTCCCTTTCTATTCTCTTGCTGTAATGTTTGTGTTTAGATGTTGTTATTCAAAAAATGAAGGGAAGAGAAAGGGCAAGACACACACTAAGGCCAAAGATATTTCTGTGAAGATAATCAGCTTATATTGAAATATTAATTCACAAATGGCAAAAGCATGGGGAAAGCATTTTTTAATGTCAGGAAAAGTGGAATTGGAGGCTGTTCATATATCCATTGTTGAATGCTGAACATTTGTGAGTTAAGAAACGGGAGTTCCTCTTAAATGGCTTTGGGTGTTAATTTTTTCTTGAGTAGACTTGACTTTGACGTTGACTTGGATCTTTATGAGTAAAAAAAAAATGGAGGAAAGAGCTAAGGTTGTGGTCGTTCCATTTTTTTTTCCTCCTGTGGATGTTGTATGTGGTTAAAAGAAAAAGTAAGCTAAAAAGAAGTAGAAGAGCCAGGTACTGGCAGCTCACCCCTGTTATATTAGCTACTCAAGAGACAGTCATTTTGCAGGATCAGAGTTCAAAGCTAGTCTTGGCAGAAAAGTTCTCAAAACTCCCATTTTCACCAGGTACGGTGGCTCATGTCTGGAATCCTAGCTACTCAGGAGGCTGAGATCTGAGGATCGTGGTTCAAAGCCAGCTCTGGCAGTAAAGTCCCTGAGACTAAAAAAAACTACCATCTTCAGTTAACCAGAAAATATCATGAGGAGGTGAGGCTTCAGTAGTAGAGTACCAGCCTAGAAATCAAGCCGAATAAGCGGCCCCGAGTTCAAAATCTGGCACTGTCATAAAACAAAAGCAAACAACAGAAGCGTGTGTGTGTGTGTGTGTGTGTGTGTGTGTGTGTGTGTGTGTGTATGTGTGTGTATGCACACACACATACAGAAAGAAGAAGTGGACAAAATCCATATGGAAGTTCCTTCGCATTAGTTATGATCCTGTGAAATCACACAAACCACATAAATCGCATACCTGGAACAATGGCTGATTGTCGTGTGACAGATATTGAACACTTGTAATGCATGTGATGAGTCCCGTGTGAGATGTACTGTCAGAGTAAAAGGCACTCGAGATTTTTCAAGACTTAGCATAAAAAAATAATTTAAATCATCTCTAATAGTTTCAACAGCTTTTTTATTGAAATCTAATTCACATACTATACGATTTACCTATGTCTAATATATTTTAAATCCATCAAAATGATGAAACAGTCCTATTTTTACATAGTGGCTTAAAATCTGTTGAACATTCATCTTTCAGTTTTGCACTTGAATTTGTCTGATGGAATATTAAAAATATGTGTCTCACGCTGCATTCCTATTGGATAGTCTTGATTTATCTTAGATGATGGCGTAACTTGTTTGGAAGACTGCATCAAAATAGCCTTTGGCCAGCACACACACATACACACATGCACACACATCCTTTTCAAAGTCAGGAAGTCTTGCTTCTCATCTCTTACTGTTATCAAAAATACTTTCAAGATCTAACCCCTTTCTCATTTAGTTAGAAAGTGATCTTAGTGAATTTAGTGATTAAAATAACTAAGAGATTGAGGAAAGGAATAATTATTTTTCAGTGACATAAAATTTCATTTGACACAAAACACTCTTTGTTTTTTCTTCAGAGCTGAGGACCGAATTCAGAGCCTTGTACTTACCAGGCAAATGTTCTTCCACTGGGCTAAATCCCCAACCTCCTTTTTTAAAATTTTTGTTGATCATGGGTCTTGAACTCAGGGCCTGAGCTCTCTGGTCCCAGTCTAGTGCTCTGCCACTTTGAGCCACAGTGCCACTTCCTCCAATAGTTACCTATTTTCAGTTAATGCCTAGGAGATGACAGTGCTTGTTGAAATAGGCTACAGTCTTAAGGGGCTCTCCTTGAGAAGATCATTCTCTTTATGATCTAGGATGATTTATATATATATAATCTCTTAAGGAGTAATGTTACAGGGAATGGAATCAAGTTTAGTTTTTCTTTTTTCCCACTGGTAAAGCAAAACTTCAGTCCTGTTGAGACTGGGTTTGAGAATCCAGGCTGTGAGATATACATATATATATATATATATATACATATACATACACAGTATGTGTGTGTATGTGTGTCTATTTTTAATGTGGACCTTGGTTTTATATAACTCTTTAAAGACTGCATTTACATTTTCTTTTACTATCTCCATGGAGGAAAGTAATTAGAAGTCAAGTCTTCAAGAAAATAAGTAAACATCACTGGCAGTCTTTAACGATCGCAGCACCCCTGAATTTCTGTTCCTTTGGGGATTGAATTCTTTATTTCCTTCTGCTTCAGAGCATCTCTGCACTGAAGAGACTGAGGGCAGAATCCTGGGTGACCTTGGCCTTGTCTTGGCTTGTATTCTCATTAAAAATATACCAAAGGGTAGGAAGGCATTTAATTATCCTTCCATTAAGATCCTTTCTTTGGGCAATTTTCTAGCTATTTATTTAGAAACTGTGGCTGTTGGAGATGGACACTTTTGGGGAATGGGCCTCTGTCCAGATGCACACAGAAATCAGAGAGATTTGCATCCAAAGCGTACCCCCAAACCATGCAATTGTATCTTGGATAAGACTGGATAAAAGGAAGTGGTGTGTAAGGCTGCCCTTCCCAGATTCCTCCTGATTGCTAAATGAGCATGGGCTTTCTCATGCCTGTAAGAACATTTCCTTCTCCTCCTCCTCCTCCTCCTCCCCCTCTTCCTCCTCCTCCTTGTCTTCCTCCTTCTCCTCTTCCTCCTCCTCTCTCTCCCTCTCTCTCTGCCTCTCCCTCTCTCTTGCTCTCCCTCCCTCCCCCTCTCCCTCCCTCCCTCCCTCTCTCTCCCCTCCCCCCTCTCTCTCTTCCCATTGGCTTTTCGTGATCTCACCTTTAACCATAAGGCACAAGCTCTCCAGTGGCAGGTGACAAAAGAGGTCCCAACTGAATTGTGAACACCTCATGATACAAATCCGTGAATCCGAGCCAAGAGAGGAGAAGGAAGTTGTAAAGAAAGCAAGCCATGAATTACAGATTTTCTTAAGGGTTTGGATTCTAATTTTGTGTCTGTTTAATACAAACTGAAAAAAATAGGTTTCTCAATTACGTTATTGAATTGAAATTTTAAAAGAAGTTGCATTGGGCGTTGGTGACTCACGGCTATAATCACAGCTAGTTACTCGGGACACTGAGATCAGAGGATCATAGTTTGAAGCCAGCCTGGGTAGAAAAATCCATGAGATTCTAATCTCCAGTAAATTACTTAGAAAAAAATTAAGCCAGAAGTAGCTCTGTGACTCCGGTGGTAGAGTGCTAGCCTTAAACTAAAGAAACCCAGGCCCTAAGTTCAAGACTCAAGATTGGTACACACACACACACACACACACACACACACACACACACACACACACACACACACACACACACACACACTGCAAAAAGCAATGCGTAAGCTTAACCAAACCAACCCAGGCATCTGAACGTAGGGTCTGTTTAAACTGCAATGAGATTTCACGCTGTTACAAAGAACATTAAAACACAGCTGTAGACAAAACATGCTAGATCTGTCGAGCTGAGAACCAGGAATGGATGTTTGAGGGGTTTTTTTGTGAGATCTCTTACATTCTTCTAATATCTTTTCATGGATTCCTTTATGGGATCTGCTGCTGATGGCTCCTTTTGACTGTAACCCCACTTGAGTCACAACTGAATTCTAGCGCAGCCATTCTTAGCAGAACTCCTCACAGTGGCATTTATTTTCAGCACAGAAGGGTTCACTTTCGCCTACAGAGGCAAATCCAGCAAAGCAAGAGATTGCAATGTGCGGCCCAGATGTAGTTATTGTCACGGATCCCCGATGCTTGACAAATTTTACTTAAAGCCTGCGTGAAGATTCATTGTACACAGAAGATTCTAAATGCTGGTGTGAATAAACACTTCAGTTTTCCCCTGGAAGGCGAGGAGAATAAGATCTAGCAAGTTGTGTTTTAAAAGCTAGGTTTTTATAAGATGTGTTGTTCTCGCCACTGAGACCATTTAATGTCTTCCATGTTTATGAAGGGTCCTTGTTATTATCATAGTAATTCAAGGAATGGATATAGTTTGCTGAGCCTTGTTCTCTGTGTGTGTGAACTGGACTAATTGTTGTTATATATTGTCTCGTTTTATCTTTGTAAATGCTGTGAGGAAATATGATTTCATCATTTGTCACCGGTGATGGGCCTCTGATGATAAAATTTGCCCCAGGACATGTAGCTGGAAATAGTCTCTGAAACTGCCCACCTCATCTTTTGCTTAGATCTAATAAATGACTCTACTCCATTGGTCCTCTTTACTGATAATCTCCATCTTCCACTTTATTCTCACCTCCACTTTACCATAAACTCTGTGAAGACTATAAAGACTACAATATGTACTCTTGAGTCAGGGGGGAAAATGTTCTCCTCAGTTGAGGATCTAAAATATATACTATTTTCCATAGGAGATAACCAACAGGCTTTCTTGTTTAGCAGATTCTCATTGTTCTGGAAAACCACTGATTTATCACTTTGATAGCTTATGTTCCAACATAATTGATTTTGAAAATGGAAATGTCTCATTCCTTTATGAGATCTATTAAACGTAACTGTAATTAGTATGCCAATTAAAGGCTTTTAAAGGCATTCGTTGGCTGTTTAACTTGTCATTGTTTGATGGGAAGTACAGGTTCATCATCATTTTTCTTTTGATATTTGAATTTTGTTGCTTTGAAATAATGAGACAAAATGATATTCACTTCATGATTTACCCAAATTTTGAAAAACTGTGATATCAAAATATTCACGGCTGACTTTTATGTTTAGACTTTAAAATAATGTGAGCCACCCACTTTAATGTTCTTCAGCAAGTACCTGATGTTAGTGGAGGCAATTCAGATGAATAGGGATTAGCATTTTTATTATTGTTGTGCTATGGTCCCTGTTTTGCCAGTAAATTTCCAACAGTATGCCTCTATCTAGTGGAACTATTTGTAAAGATAAACTTTCAGCAAAAGACATTTTCCTCCTCCTCCTCTTCCACTTCCTCCTCCTCCTCTTCCTCTTCTTTTTCTTGAAGAAATCTCCTTATGTTTGTTATTGTACATTGATGTTACACAATTGTGTTTTATTGTGACATTTGCATGTGTGTATATAAGATTCTTTCCCCATAGTCATCCTTTACTACTCATTCTTTATTCCCACTCCCATTAGTTTTGTTCCTGTTACCCAATCGTCTTCTTCTACTTTTATTTTTCTTACTTTGCTTTGCATTTATATATAAAGGAAGCCATGTGGTACTTACTGAGACTGGCTTATTTCACTTAACATGACAGTCCCCTAGTCCATCGATTTTTCTGCCAGTGACGTGATTTCATTCTTCTTCATGGTTGAATAAAACCTCCACTGCGCAGAGACACTACATTTTCTTCAAATTCAATGATGGCTACTTAGCCTAATTCCAGGATTTGGTTATTGCAAATAGCGCTTCTTGCAAACAGAGGTGTGCATGCCAGTTATTTCTCTTGCACATTGACTTTAAATCCCTTGGGTGTGTGCCCCGGAGTGTTCTAGCAGGTGAAAGGTTATATGTGAGTTCTGTAATGCTCTTTTTGAGCAACTTTCCATACTGGTTTCTGTAGCTGCTGATCTATTTTACATTCCAGTCAACAGTATGCGAGAGTTACTTTCTCCCCGGTGTCCTTGTCCACGTTTGTTAGTGTTTGTTTTCTTGCTGATAACCGTTCAGATTCAGGTAACATGGAATTTCAACATCATTTCATTTACCTTTCCCAGGTAGCTAACAACATTGTACATTTATTTTATGGTGTCGGTGTTGGTGGTGCTATTTTGACCCTTTTCAGGTATCTCTTTGAGAGGTGCTGATTATCTATGGAATGTCTCAGACACCTCAGATTTTGCCTACAGGGCCCCACTGAAGAAAAGACCTGTGTGTGTGTCTTGGATATCCAAGATGTGTCACCCAACCTGCATCATAGTCCACCATGTCCACATGGGTAGACAAACAGTGAATTTCACTCAATAACTTTTGCAAATCTTTTTCATTTTCATTTATTCTTTTTGGTTAGTCATGGGGCTTGAACTCAGGGCCTAGACACTGCCCCTGAGCTCATCTGCTCAAGGCTAGTGCTCTCCTACTTTGAGCCACAGCTCCACTTCCTGATTTTTCTGGTAGTTCATTGGAGATAAGAGTCTCATAGATTTTCTCACGTGGGCTGGCTTTGAACTGTGATCTCAGCCTCCCGAGTAGCTAGAATTACAGTTAGGAGCCACCTGGGCTCCTTCTAGTCTTTTTTTTTAAAATTATTGTTGGGATAATGTATAGAGGTTACAGTTACATTTGTTAGGTAGTAGGTGCATTACTTCTCACACAGATACCCCTCTTGTGTTTTTGTGCCCATATCCCTCCCCCTGCTTCTAGTCTTGAAGGGACAAAGAAAGGGAGCCAAAAGAGACAGTGACCTGTCCCCCTCTCCAGTTCCTTGATGCACTTAGCACATTAGTCTTCTTAGCCAGAAAGACTGAGGACTAGACTTCCCACCGATACAGCCCGTGTACGCACCCTTCATATCACCAAGAGTAATAACAGATCGTGAGTCAGGAAGAAAGAGCAAATGGAGGACGTTGCACTCTCCTGTCTGTCTGACAGTTACTGATGCATTTGTTGGGCAGTCATTTATAAAAACGTTTTCACACACATCGACTTGGGCCATTCTGGAAACTGCACAGTGTACCAGTGTGTTGAACAGAAAGAACTCAGTTGAGCCTTCCCAGCTGTGACTGCATACCTCAGTCCATAGTTGCTATTGAACTTCACCTTGTCATACATAGCTGAGAGTCACACACTCTGCTGGTTTCGTGTTTTCAAGGTACTGCAGCTCTGAGCATGGCTTGAGGGAGCAGCCTACTATTTTCTGAGAAAGGGTAGGTTCTGGGTTTCTATTCTAATTGCTCCATTTATATTAGCTTTGGAAACCAGTGCCCAGACCTCCATTCTCCCAATGTCAGATGGCGAGATTTGCCTTCTCTGCTTCATGGCATTCCCCACAAGATGAAATACCGTCATCAAAGAGCCTTATAAAATGTCAAGTTTTTATCTATATAAAAATTTATGGTTGTTATTCGTTAGAATATAGTCATCAGTAAAAGCTATGAATCTACTTTAAAGAACAAAAGTATGGGGTTTTACAGCCTTTAAAAAATGTTCTCCATATCTATTTGAGCAATTGGAATAATTTAAACTTTAGGGAGATGATGATTAATTTTTAATTATCAATTTCTTGGGATTATATTCAGGCAAATGAAAAAAGTGGCTGTCTATCCACAAAAAAAGCATAATTCTAACTACCATATAAATTACATTTTCTTTTTCCTACCCATTTTTTAAAAAATTTTTGACAGTCATGGGGCTTGAACTCTGGGTCTGGGCACTGTCTTTCAGCTCTTCATCTCAAGGCTATTATTGCTGTACAACTTGAGCCACGGGGCCACTTCTGGTTTTCTCGTGGTTAATTGGAGATATGAGTCTCATGAACTTTTAGTGCCAAGGCTGACTTTGAACCACAATCCTCAAATCTCAGTCTCCTGAATTGCTAGGTTTACAAGTGGGAGCCAACTCACCCAGATTCCTACCCACTTTTTCTAAATAGTGCTACCACATATTTGACCGAAGAAGAATTTTAACCACCCCCGTTGTACTAATCTGTATATTAGATACTTAAGTACCGTTTTAGAAACTATATAATAAAAGTTATTATGTCTTAAGTGTAGCTGGAATGAACAGTGAATGCCTATAAACTCTAGGTAAGTAAGTTGGAGAAAACAAGTCACTAATAATCTCAAAACCCCTAAAGAAATGACTATGCCTTTTTAAAAAATAGGCATTAAAGCCATTGTTTTTCCCTGTATAATTAGGACCAATTTTTGTAACACTGTCATTTAATGTTCCAAATATGATTCGTGTTATTTATTATTCTGCCGTAATTTTAATAGGGACATGAAAAATCTCTAGTTTCTTGGATAGATCTTATACTAAATATGTGACTCCTTACAGTGTCTTCAAGAAAATATGACGTTTCCTTAATTCTCAATAGAAGGCTGGAATTTGAGAAATAATACAAAATTGCATTTTAAATGAATAAGCTATTTATTTGACAAATTTCTAGTAAATATTGAAGTCAGACTTAAAAATCTAGACGTACTGTTATATCTTTGACTTAGATATTTTACACAGCTACTTCATAAATAAGAAACAATAATTGCATAATAAATAAAATTATCATGAGGGGAATGCATCATCAACTAAAGTTACAACTTAGAAAGATTATAATTCGCAACTGAAAGGAAGTGAAGCATATTTTAATGGGGCTGTATCACGGCACAAATTAAAAGGTCTTTTCTCACATCAGTCTTGAATACACTAATTTGAAATTCTTAAATAATTGATCTCACTTGTTTCTCTATCAAGCGAGGTTCCATTTCTTGCATTTTATTCCTTCAATTTATTCATTAAAGCAATAAAGTAAAAATGCCACAGAATCACATTTGTATAAAATTAGTCTTTATAATCTCTAAGTTGTATCTGCAATAATCATGTAAATCAGCAGCCATAGCAAATTAAATCCAATTATTGTGTTTAGTGCACATATCAGATTCTCTTAAATATATGGGCTACCTTTAGCTACATATCCTAAGACGAACCTTTTATTTGGGGTGGGCAACAAGAATCTGTGATTAGTGGGATTTGAACTTAGCATTTTGTACTTGTTTACCTTAAAACCTTGCTTATGGCTGCTTATTTTGTTGGTTCTTTCTACCTGGGCTGTTCTTGAACTAATACCCTCCAGGTTTCAGTCTGTGGAGTAGCTAGAATTACAGTTGTGAGCCACTGGCACCTGGCTGAGTGATTTTTATTTTAAAATTCTTGAAAGGGAAACTGCACATAGTGTCTTGGTTTTTACATTTATCCTTAAGTGGCATTTATGCCCCGAGCCCTCTGCTAGCATTCTGGTTGATTTAAATTTATTGTTGGCTGTCTGTGTTCCTGTTCTTAGCTTACACGAGCTTCTCATTTGAATTTACCTCATCTGACACCGCTTTAGGTCCTTCCAGCCAGCCTAACTGCTATTTTTGCCTCTTTGTCAATTTCTTCTTTTAGATCAAAGATAAAATGTTTCTCAAAAAAAAGAAACTAAATAGTAAATATTTTAGGCTTTGTATATCACCAAGTCTTTTGTCACTCCTCAATTTTTTTGTATATGAAAAGCATCAATAGACTTGAGGAATGGAGTGGTCCTGGCTGTGTTCCAGTAAAACTTTCCTCGCAAGAACAAATAGCAGATGGAATTGCCTAACAACTCTGTCTGAGATGTTGGTATAATGTATTTCTTTACCATATGCCTTTGTATTTGTAAAGCATCTGTATGTTTCAAGACTATGTATGGTGATTTTTTGAAACTGTGGGACTCAGTTTATGAATACATGAAAAATATATATTTTCCATGTTTTCCCCCTAAAGACACTTGATTACTTGTCTTACCAGAAAGGGGAGGAGGAAATCTCTTAAGAAGGAGAGAGGAGGGGCTGGGAATTTGGCCTAATAGTAGAGTGCTTGCCTAGCTCACATGAAAATTTAGGTCAATTCCTTGGTACCACGTACATAGAAAAAAGCCAGAAATGGTGCTGTGGCTCAAGTGGTAGAGCTCTAGCCTTGAGAGAGCCCAAGGACAGTGCCCCGACCCTCAGTTCAATCCCCAGGACTAGCAAAAAAAAATGAAGGACAGAAGACAGTCGGGGCTTTATTTCTGATTCCGATTCTGTAGTGAATATTTAGATAGATAGACAGACAGAAAGATAAAACTAAAAACTGAGAGAAATTCTCTGTTAATTGAAAGGCTCTTCAAATTCTGCTCCACTAAACAACTTGATAGTAATACTCAAACATACATTTATTTTGTGCTTGCTGATTTTCCAGGTACATTGCTAAGAACTGCATGTTTATAATCATATCAAATCTCAGACAGGAGTCTCGAAGCCTCAGTCAATGTGTCAGGGTTCACAGCTGGTATGCTGCAGACATGGACATGTTTGGCTGCCAACCTGATGATATAAACTGTGCTGTGAACCCCATCCTCTGTTCATGCATCCTAGTTCTACTGTAAAACAGGGAATGGGTGAGAGGCAAGGAAGGCTTTGTGGTGTGGGTGTTTGTTGTGTTGATTCCTTTCGGTTAGGATGTGAAATGAGTGCATATGTTGAACACACACTCTCCGGTGGGTGGAGAGGCTTTGGAAACTGTAGAGGGTGAGTTCTAGTTGGTAGAAATATGTCACTGGCTCATGTCATATTCTCGTCAGCTAGGCCTTTCCCTGGCATCTGTCTTCTCTGTTTCCTGTCCACCATGAGGTGAACAACTCTTAACAACTTCACCACATTGGAGAATAAGATTTTAACACACAATCCTTTTAGGACAAACAAAGCTCAAACTTAGCACACCTTAGTTTTAATTTATATTTGTGTGTTTTATAGCTCTAAGGATGATCCTTCCCTTTCCCGTTCCCTTTCCCTTTCTCTTCCCCTTTCCCTTTCCCTTTCCTTTTTTTCTTTTTTCTGCCACTCCTAGGGCTTAAACTCAAGGCCTGAGAGCTGTCCCTGAACGTCTTTGTGTTCAAGGATAGTGCTCCACCACTTGTGCCATAAAACTACTTCTGGCTTTTTCTTTTCTTTCAAGCCAGTCCTGGGGCTTGAACTCAGGGCCTGGGCTCTGTCCTTGAGCTTTCTCAAGGCTAGTGCTCTACCGCTTGAGCCATGGCACCATTTCCGGCTTTTTCTGTGTATGTGGTACTGAGAAATCAAACCCAGGGCTTCCTGCATGTTAGGCAAGCACTCTACCACTAAGCCATATTCCCAGCCTGTCCCTCCATTTCTGTACCCTCCTTATCCACCCCCCCAAAATAAACACTGATAAACACACAAAGAAAAAAAGAAAACAGCAAAGAAAACTCTTGTTTCTATTTCTCAGAGTTCATTGTGATAAATATTATTTTATGTGATCAGAAGCACATAGTAGTCTTCTTTGTTTTTTTACCATGAAGCCTATTTAGATGTCCTTTGCCAGTTCTCCCAAGCTCCTCTGTATCAGGAATCATACACACATCAAGACACTGGCTTGAGGCAATGTGAAAAATAACTGTGCTGTCCTAATTCCATATGGGAATCTGAACTGAAATTCCCTTCGCTAAAATCCCTTCATTAATAATGTTCTGTAATGTATACACACACACACACACACACACACACACACACACACACACACACACACACACACACACACATGTACACACACAATGAGCCTGAGGGGAAAGGTAAAGCAAAGCAGGATTTTCTCATCACATCAGTGTCTCATTGTCTCTTGGTTTTAATCTACATTTTCTCTTTCCCCATCAGCTCAAAGGCTCCCTTTCCAGGCTGGCCCAGTGAGGACTGGAGGGGGAATCTTTTCTATCTTAGATAGTAGAAATTTTGTAATGTAATCACTGAAGATTTCATTGTTCTCCTTTTTGCACTCTCTTTTTCTGAATGCATCTATGACAAGCCTCCTTCTGCGGGAAAAACTCTGGAATCTTCTTTCCCCATGTAGATTCAGGAGGAAGTACCCAAGCCATGGAGATTTACTCAATGAAAGCGAGCCCATCACCCCTCATCCCCTCTTGTATGTATGTCTGCCACATCCACCCCACGAGAGTCAAGACTGAGGAGCCTAGACGGGTCTGAGGGCCAAGAGATGCAATCACCCACCATCTTGTCCTTCTTCCCTTTGATTTCTGTCTCCTTCTGTTTCTTCTCCAAAGTCCTACCCCGGTCTCTGGAGAGAAGGTGCCATATTCCCCAGTTCTCCTTCACTTTGACCTTGCCCAGATCATCTCCAAAGCCATGGAAGATACCATGCCTGCTTCCTCATGGAAGCTTCAACTGTTCTCCCAGTGTTCTCTTGACCTAGGACCAAACTGTCTCATCTAAAACATGATAGCTGCCAGTATTAATGGCTGTATGTAGAGAGATATATTTATATATTCTATATTATGTATATATATTCTATATTATATATATACATATATATATTCTATCTGACCTGAGGTCTCATTTTCTAATTTTTCATTGGCTCTTTAGACTGAAATATACTTCTTTTTAACTGAGTTTTACTTTTCTTTTTTTAAATCTACCATTGCTGTTATTTTCTACCACATTAGAACTCTGTTTATCTTGGAGAACAGCAGGGAAAGAAAGCTAATACAGTTGGATAAAAGTGGTTAACATGTGTCTGTTTACACCCCTGCCGCTTCGAGAAACAGAAATTTAAATACAACCACATAGGTGCCCATAAATGTATTTTTCTGATATGTATGGGGCCCAGGATGGGAGCTGAGAGTAGAATTTTCCTCTTGGAATAAAGATTGGCGTTTCAGTTGACAGCACTGAAAACTATTCATTGTTGGACTAGTTCTTCTTTCATTGGATTTTGAATCCTAAGACTGTCATTGTCAATCTGGGTTTTGTTTTGTTCCCTCTCCCCCTCCTTTTCTGTCTGCTTTTTCAGCCTTGTCCCCCTCACCTTCTCCTTCAAGCCTCCAACAAGAAATGGCACTGATCCTTGGTCAGCATCATTGTTTTGATACCTTGCTCTTGCCCATGCTGGAAATACCGAAATAATGCCAGCCCAGGAAATGTCTCCCATTTATATTCATTTGATATTTGGTGTTAGTACGGAATATGAATGAATCTTACGGTTTTCCCCCCAAGTCAATATTGAATTCAAATGTCAGTCATTTGTAAAGGGTATATTTTAACCATGTCTTACCTTTCCGCTCTTTTCAATATCTGATCAAAACATACTGGTGTATGTGAGGACGTGGAAGGAATGAGATGCTGAACCTGATTTGAGGAGGAACACAAAGTGGGGATTATGAGAATAAGATTTCCAGCATCCTAGAAACTATTCAGAGAACCAAGACAAAATGGACTGCTCTTCTCAAAATGTATAGGTAAGGGCCAAGGCACAGTGGGTCATGCCTGTAATCCCAGATATCTGGAATGCGAAGATAGGAAGATGATAGTCCCAGGAGAAGGGAGATTTTCAGAAAATGAGCCAAATAGAACAGTCCCTCACAATAGTCATAGCTATGCAGTTAGCAGAGGTAGGAAAACTATGGCTGAAGGCCAACTCAGACCCTGTCTGAAAATGAACGAAAGCAAAAAGGGTTGTGTATGTGGTTCAAGTGGTAGAGCACTGGGCTAATAAATGAAAAGCTCCAACCTCAGTACTTCCAAATGAAAGACATCAGAAATACTGGGAAAGCACTATAATGACTGATGATAAAAATGATTTGACTCAGTTCCCACCCCACCCCCAACAAATATATATATTTATTTCTTAGAGGTATGCCAAATAAATGATTTTTTTTGATGGAAAGAACCAAGATTGGATGACATTAGCTTCATTCCCCTAAAGAAGATAGCTGCATTCCATTTCAATATTCTTTAATTCCTTGACTTTAACACTTAAAATATTTTTATTTAAGTAGTTGTGCGAAGGAGTTGCCATTAACTGAAGCAGCTTAGGAATATGGTGCATCTTGATCCCTTTCAATAGCTTTTTAATATTTTTGCTGTTGCCTGCAGTGGAAGATGAAGGAGCCCAAGTGTTTTGCCCTCAAGCCCATGCATGCAATGCTGGGAGATCTGTTGATTTTTCTGCCTAAGTTCCTTGAGTCTGTGAATGGATGAACTTCTAGAGAGTGCTGGGTCTGTTTTGACCATTACCTTTGACTTTTGTGTGTGCATCTTCGACATCTTAAAAGTCTTGATCTTTGGGGTTAAACGCTGCAGATTCTTGGAAAGTTGCAGATCAGCTCTCGGAGAAGAAAATGCCATTACTTTCTCTGCCTTGCACATTATGTTTGGTCTTAAGTATCTCTTAGGGAAATTTAGCATCTGCCCTCGGCAGTTTGTTAGTCTTCTAGATTCTGACCTTCTATCCCTCCTTCCAGCCCTTTCCCTCTCCCCCTACCTTTTCCTTCTTCCTTTTGGCTTTCCTTCCGTGTCCTCCCTCCCTTTCTTCCTCCCTTTTTCTCTCTTCTCTTTCCCTCTCTTCCTTCTCCTCCCTTTCTCACTCCTTCCTTTCTTTCCTTTCTCTCTTGGAAATACTGAAGGATGAACTTAAGCAGCCTTCCACGTCAGCCATGCCTGTATCTGAGTCTCCCTGGGTTTTTTTTTGCGTAGTTTGGCAAAAAGTTCTCCATGCCTGAAATTCAGCCTCCTACTTCTGCCCCCAGAGTAGTTAAAACTACAAATAGGCTCCATCTTGCCCAGTTTTTCTGTTGCTTTCTGCCTCTGTTATTGTTCTGGTGTAACTGGGCACTGCGGGCACAGACTTGGGGGTTTTATATCCGACTGTTACATACCTCTTTCATTGAAGCTTCGGGAAGTGCATTGCATTGATTAGCTTTTAAAATGAAGTAAAGCAGAGCACGCGGGGACTGTCTCGGTGCCTGCAGGCTGTGGACACGGTGGTGAGGCGATTTAGACACCTTAGTACAGGCAGGCCTCTGTCTGTTTTTAACAAAATCAAAGCCCTGTGAGGAGCACATCTACTAGTTGAAGGAATAAAACCTGCATGACATTTTGCACAAATAAGTTTGGATCTTCTTGGCAGTTACACTGCCCCTATGTCAAGATAATCCTGTCCTCTGAAAAGTGAACACAGTCTTGAGTTCATGACTGTGCACCATAGCTACACCACACTGGGCCCAAGTCTCTAAGCTGGGCACGGTGGCTCATGCCTGTCAGCTACTCAGGAGGCTGAGATCTGAGGATCGCAGTTCAAAGCCAGCCCTGGCTGGAGAGTCCACTGGACTCTTTCGTCTCCAGTGAATCACAGAAAAACAAAACAAAAACAGAAGTGCCACTGCGGCTCGAGTGGTAGAGTGTTCACTCTGAGCAAAAACAGAGCTCAAGAACATTGGCTAGGACCAGAGTTTGAGCCCCAGGATCAGGGAAACAAAAGTTTTATCCATTGGGCCCTCTCTGATTTGCCCAGTCTTTTCACTTCTCAGTTCCTTCTGTTGTCTGATTCCTTCTGGCTTCACTTCTTGGGCCTGGCGCTTTTCCAGCAAATACCTTCCTAGACCTTTGGCTCTAGGCGGTCACGAATCTGCAGTGGGCACTGCAGTCTCTCTTGCTGCCTAGTTCTCTCAGCTCTCTTGACACAAGATTCTTCTCTCATTTCCCTCCCCCATCCATGCATCCACCTTAGAACCCCCCCCCACACACCCCATCCTCTCTCTGATGGGGGCCCAGTAGACTGGGTCTCTGGCAGTGACCCTCTTCCCTACAAGTTACCAGGATGCATTTCTTTATGTGGTTACTGATTTTGTGCTCATCTCCTGTGCCTTATTTCCCATTCCGTGGGGAGCAGAGTGATGTCTGTTTGCCGGGTTATAATCGTTATATAGTTGTACAAATGGGATTACCATTCGACATGGTGTTTTGTAAGTGCAATGCACACTGATTGTTATCGTCCTTTTCATCCTCCCACCCATCCCTCCCAACCCATCTCCTGTCCTCACTTCTCCTGGGTTCATAGGAAATGCATTGATTATGAAAACTGAATTACCCTCTCCCCTGTTTCCTTCATTCTTCTACTCCTTCTGCTTAATTACCCACCCCATCCCCTCCACACATATATACCTTTCAAGTACCAGCTTTTTCTACCTTGTTAATATTTTCAGCAGTAACTTCAGAGCCGTGCAAATGGTGTGTTTCTTGTATGGGTGAAGGCATGTTCTCTGTGGGTTGATTTTAGGGAAGTGGTGATATACCACAGTTCATTGTCTGGATTTTCAGTGTCTTCTCTTAGATTTGTGACTGGGGGCCAGTGGTGTAAGCTCTCTGTGCCCCAAAGAAAGAGTAAACTATTATCCAGGTACTGGTGGCTCATGCCTATAATCCTAGCTACTCAGGAGGCTGAGATCTGAAAATCATGGTTCAAAGCCAGCCCAGCCAGGAAAGTTCATGTGACTCATATCTCCAGGTAACCCACAGATAATAAGAAGTAGCACTGTGGTTCAGAGTGGTAGGGCACTAACCTTGAGCAAAAGGTTCTGAGTTCAAGTCTCACATCTAAAAAATTAAAAAATATAAAGAAAGAAAGAAATGATAAACTGTGACCTTATAGGGTGATTTTTTTTCTCTGAAATAAATCAGATAATCTATTTGAAGTACTTAATAGGATGCCACATGCAAAAGGCATTACTGAGTGATAATGAAATAAAATAAAAGCATAACATTTTCCTTAGTGTCTACTTAAACATAGGAATCATTATTCAATTTGTGATCAGATTGAGTGAATTGGAAGGTATTTAATATCTTGAGTGAATGTAGAATTTAATTTCCTTTGACTGTTACACAGTTACCACCCTGAATGAATAACATTAATTTAAAAAAAAAAAAACGTGAACCTTTATCTCTTTGAACAGCACTTAAGAAAAATAATGCTACACCTCCTAAAAGTCTCACACTTGTTTTGTGATTTCAAGTTAAGAAAATCCAATTAATTTTCCATATGTTATTACTACATCATCATCATTATCCTAGTTACTGGTTCTGGGGCTTGAACTCAGGTCTTGGATATTGTCCTCTTGGCTTTTTTGTTCAGGGTGAACAGTCTATCACTTGAGCCATAGCTCCACTCAATGATTTTTTGGTAGTTAATTGGACGTCAGAGTTTCATTGACTTTTTTATGTAATGTCATTGTATCGTCAGGGTGATGTACAGAGGGGTTAGTTGCATACGTAACTAAGTGAGGACATTTCTGATTGGACATTGATACCCCTCCCATGTTTTTCTCCCACTAATAAGATATTCCTGCTTGGCCTGGCTTTGAACTGCTATCCTTCAGATCTCAGCCTTCTGAGTATCTAGGATTATAAATGTGAGCTGCCAGCACCAGAGTCTCATCTTCTTTATATTATTAAGAAAAATAAATCCTTCTCTTTCCAAACAATCCTTGAGGAGAACTTCACTCTCCCCATTGGACAGATAAGAAAAGCAGGCCTGTAATGATTAAGTGAACTGCCAATTCAATTTAGCAGAGATTTATTGAACACCTGCTTGGTGCCAGGTGTTCTGGGAGATAGAGAGGTAAGTCCAGGACTGGACTCGGAAGAAGGCAAGTTCATCAAGCTTGAGCTACAATCCCAGCAGCCACTGGGCTGGCCAAGGGCCTTTCCACCCCTGCTGTAGCTCCTGCGGGGGTGAACCTTCAGATACAATCTGAGAGGATGACAAGCAACATCTGATCCCAAAGTCTAATAAAGAACCTACAGAGCATGACAACATTCTGGAACTTTCCACTTTCTCACTGTCACCGCCTTAGAACTAATTGCCCCTAGGCTCCTTGATTATCTGCAGCCCAGATGCTGCTTTGACCGCTTGAAAAATGAACAGGCTTCCCCAGAAGGAGGCTGGTTTCCTGGAACAGGTGCAAGACTTGCTGAGTAGTCATTGCAGCCCCCTCTTGGTCCCTGGTGCCCTCTGATCTTAACAAGTTGCTATTAGGTCTTGCTGAGTGTTCATCTTTGCATAAGCGGACATCTTACATGCATTCTTTTACCCTGGGTGCAGAAGGATAGCCATTTCTGTTGGGTGAACTTTTATAACTCACTTCCATTGCACTAGTTTGGTTTGAATCCATTGGTTCAAAGATTGCATGTCTGAAGAGTCTCTGGATGGTGGCCATTGGAAGGTATGCCATTGGGAGTCGGTTAGGGTTAGATGAGGTCATAAGGGTGAAGCTGCCATGCTGGTTTGGGTGGCTTTGTGACATGGGAAAAGAGAAATGAGCCAGCCCTGGGCTCCAGCTTCTTACGTGATCCTCCTGGGCAGGTGTTTAGCCTGGGTTAAATGTGACTCATGAGTCGTGCATGTCTGTGTGCATGGATGTGACATGATTTGAATGACATCCAGTAATTCTGAAAGCTGAAGATAGAAGTATCCAGTGGTAAATGTGACGGTTGGATTGGTTGGTTCCGCAGGGCCTTTCTAGGCCGTTCCCAGAGAAACACCCCTAACAGGTAGAGACAGAAGTGCATACCACTAGAACTTGAACTCTCTTCACTGTGTGGGGCCATTGTAAATATCTGGAATCCCACAATTCACTGAGGGCCTGCCCACAAGGAAAGAAAACCCCTGAAACATTATTTTAAAAAAAGAAAGGAATATTTTCACCAAAAATAACCTTCATTATGCTGTCAGTAATGACTTCTACATACCAGTCTTGGGAGCTAGAGAGGAGGAAATCAATGGTAGAATAGGAAGCATACAGTTATTTATTTACTCTTTCTTTTCTACATACTTGAATTGTCACAGATACATTTTTCTCTGATAATCACGTCGGAAGTGTCTAGCCATGGAGGATCAATAAATGTTATCAAATGGGTCCGTGGACCAGTCCTGAAAGCAGGAGGTGACACCACAGATGAACTGCTTGTGTTGTGAGTGTCACAGCTTCCAAAATTAAGTCTCAACCAAGTTCTCTTCCCAGTAGCCAGGGATGGATATTTGTATTTTTTTTCTTTTGTCCTGTGGAGCCACCTTTGGCATACGAAGTAAAACAAATTAGAGGGAGAGGGGAAGAAACATCCATCAAATCAGGAGGGTTGTTCGTTAACACTAACAGAAACCATCACCCATGTTTCCCTGTGGCCTGGCCAAGCTCCAGGCTGTTGTAAGTTGCCATCTCCTCATAAATCCCCAGTGATGTTTACAAGGGAAGAAATGACTGCTCTCCCATAGTTCTCACAAGTGCTTCATCTTTGTAGTACCTGGAATTAGAAGGGCATTTTATATAAAAGGTTGCTCCCTATAAGATCATTCACCAGCTGGGGACTAATCTTCTATTACAGTAAGTCAATAAGTGGCCCGTCCTAGGCTTTGCCTGATTTCTGTTGGCAGGATCTTTTCATTTGTGTATTTTGGGTCTTCACTTAACTAGTGTGTCTTGGGTGTTAGAAATGGAAGTCATTTCTCAAGGAGGAGATAGACATATTATAGTTTAAGGTGCATAACTTTCTGTTCTTTTAAATTTGATGTTTCCAGACTTAGAAACGAAACACAACTATTTACCAAAACCAGTAGCAAGAAGTGGGAACATGTCTTGAGTGGGAACATGTCTTGGAGGGGAAAAGGCTGAGCATATGTAGTCATTATTTTCAATGTACATTATGTAAAAAATGAACTATGTCACTCAATGTTAGGGACGGTTGAGAGAGGAGAAAGTGGAGGAAAGAAAAAACAGAAAGGGCATTGACCAAGAAACATTGTATTCATAACCGGACTGATGGTATTTTAACAACCACTTTTGTACAACCACTTAATAACGATATGAAACACGGATTGTAGCCGCAATTTCATGCTAGGGCCATGCTGGAAGAATTGGAGATATTTCCTAGTTAGTGACTGTGAAATGAGTTAATGAAAATCATTGGCACTTATTGAAAGATATAAAGTAAATGCATCCACTTAATTTCTACTTGGCTATAAATTTATTTCCCCCCAATGGGCTTACCTGCGAGCACCTTGATTTTGTTTATTAGATATTGATCATTAGATTTTTATCAATAGGTCTTAATAGCTGCATTCTCTATTAGAAAAAGATAAGGCAGAATTTAAGGTCTGGTTTATACTAAACATGATGCTGAATTACAGAATAAAACAGATTAATTCTCCAGATAAAATAGTTAAATGTTTTAAGTATAAAGTATTAAAATAGTATGCTTGGTACAGGTTGCTTATGCCTGTAAATCCTAGTTACTCAGTAGGATGAACATTCACTAAACCCACTAACCTGATGAACTTTGAATAATGGTAGCTCTTAACTGAAATATTACCATTTAGCTTTTCTGTCAAGCAGGGTCTTATATGACTTCTAAACTCCCATCCTCTTTTCTCTTTCTCTGTAGAATCTTGTCAATGCCTTATTTCTGGTTAAACACTGACAAATCCCAGAAAGCTTGGGCACTTGTAAGTGAAGTTTTATCATCGATAATGTATGACCAAATTTTAAATATTAATTTCAGGGTAGAAATTATTGGCAGTATAAAAACTGGGGCTATATACACAGTGAGAATTTAATCTCATACAACAACCACTGATAATACTCTCACAGACTTTCCTGCCCAGACTGGTTTTGAACCTTGATCCTCAGATGACTATTCAGCATTGTAGGCATAAAGCACCGACCTGCTCCTGGCTTAGAATAATTTTTAATAATTTAGGATTTCTAAATCCTGTAAAAAATGTAGGCAATATGAGCAGGTTTCATAAAATTTCAGTACTCCATTATTAGGACTATAATATAATATGAAATAACAGTAAGTTTACAAAAGAAAAACAAATCATGTATCCTTGCCAGAAAGATCACTTCTTGACATGCAGTCTAAAATTGGTTTTTGGCAGTACTGAGGTTTGAATTCAGGGCCTTTCACTTGCCTGGCAAGTGCTTTACTAAAACATACATATCCACCATCCTCTTTGCTTTAGTTATTTTTCAGTGTGTGAAAAGTGGGGCAATAAACTCAGGTGGTTTGTGTGTGTGTGTGTGTGTGTGTGTGTGTGTGTGTGTGCGTGTGCGCGCGCGCACATGCACACATATGTATGTGCTAATCCTAGGACTTTTTACTGGTTAATCGGAGATAAGAATCTCAGGGACTTTCCTGCTCAAATTGATCCTCAGATCTCAGCTTCCTGAGTGTCAAGGATTATTATGCTCACATGACATCATTTCCGTGCTCTTCTTCGTGTTGCTACATTTTCCATCTCAGCTGCCCACAACCCTCAGCAAAATCCTAATGTTCCCTAAACCTTGTTAATAGTAAATATACTTCCTCTGCTTCAGTATAATTATATGATAACTAATTTTACAGTCAGCTTGACCTTTCGTACTTATTCCATTGATGATACATTTTAAAAATGTTACAGCATCTTTTTTCCCCTCAAGGCAGATATATCTTTATTTTATAAATTGTAAACAAGACAGTTGTGAAATGGAAAGAGAAAGGGCCAGTCACAGAGACCCCTTCTAACAGGTCTCAAGTAAGAAAAGCATATTAAGGTAGAAGAGGGGTCTGTATGGTAATAATAGAAAGTCTCAAGGCTGCATACACTTTATGAAGTAGAAATGTATTCTAATGGTCATTTCAGATTTTAAGTAAAAATGGATTTTTTAATGATGATCAATCATATGGAAAATTAAGTCCTTTGTATTGCATCTGCAATGACTACTTAGTTGACTTTTTAAAACATCAGAACATTTTTGTAGCCTTCTGGTTTTCTTCCCTACCCATGAGCTTAACAATTCTCACTAACTTACATCAGGGATTTAACAGTGGGTTTGAAAGCCCACTCTTTCATGGAGCCACAGGCTGAGCAGTAATGACAGCCATTTCAGTGCTTCGGTATTGACCATCTGTTCTGTGGACATATCCATCAGCCATCGATCGCCAGATTTCATATGAGGTTTGCCGGGGGATCAGTACATGACACGTTCTCCTACCCCTCCTCCTGCCTCTGCTATGCAGCGGTGGGGAGTCAGTTAAGGATGTAGAAAAAGAAATGGTAGTGAACTGACCAGTAAAAAGTAGCATACACCTGTCATCTTAGCTACTCAGGAGGCTGAGATCTGAGGATCACGATTTGAAGCCAGCCCAGGCAAGAAAGTCTATGAGACTCATATCCAATTAAATCACAGAGAAAAGCCAGAAGTGCTGCTGTGTGGCTCAAGTTGTAGAGTTAGCTAGCCTTGAGCAAAAGGAGCTCAGGTCAGCGTCCAGGCCCAGAGTTCAAGCCTCAGGACTAGCTAAAAATAAAAAAAGTGGGCAGGGAATGTTGCCTAGCGGTCAAGTGCTTGCCTAGCGTTCACAAAGTCTACCTAGCATTCACAAATTACTGATTCCTCAGTAACAAAGAAAATGCCAGAAGTGACACCGTGGCTCAAGAGACAGAATGCCAGCCTTGAGCAAAAATGTGTCCAAGGACGGTGTGCAGGTCCTGAGGTCAAGCCTCATTACTGGCAAAAAAAAAAAAAGATGAATTGATGAAATAAAAAGAAATTTTATAAATTAATATGGCCCTTAATCTAGAAAGATATTCAATTCAGACAAAACAACCTGGTCTATATTTGTATCTGTCAAATCACATGAGACCACCCAAAAAGACTATCTCAAAGGTAATTGTTAAATTTGGGAAGTGTATCATTATAAAAGATGAATTCAGTGCAACATAAAATGCACTAAGCCCCTGGATTTATCTTTTGGAAAAATAAGCAGAGAATTGGTCACTACTTGTACATGAAAGAAAAATGGCAATCTGCTCCAAATAAATTCAGTTGGAAGTCATGGGCTTAACATGATAGGCTGTTATTTAGACTTCCTGTGAAGGTCAATTAATATCATTTTAATGCTACTAATCCATACTGAAGAAAGTAAATGGGATTATATTTTAAGTTTACAGAATTCCTACGCTCTCAATTTGAAGAGGAATGTTTTGTCCTGATCTCAATTGGACAGATTTCTTAACTACATAAGCATGCAGATGACTGGTTTTTACCTTGAGATATTGGACTTAACTTCTGGAATACATAAAAGAAGTAGCATGACCAGCGTAGTTTAAGTAAAATTATGGGATGGAACAAATGAATGACATTCAGAAAGTTGATTGTAATTCTTTACATTTCTCTTAATTTTGACATCATGTGGTAAAGTATACAGATCAGGTTAAATCTCTTTTTATCAGGGTGATGGGTTCAGGTCTTAGTGGCAGCTGGGATGAGTGTTCTGAATTCATAAACCAAGTATATATCATAATTCATTCTCCTGCTTTGTCACCTTCGTCAGGCAAAACTGTCTAGTTATGAAGTAGTCAAATCTAGGGACAAAGTATACAAAGCTGTGTTCTGATAGTCTCTGCAGATAGCTATCAATATACTGTGGATATGGGAAGGCCAGAAATACAGGTTAGCAACAACTCCGCAGAAAGCCTTGTGCCACTTTATTTTTTACTATGCTAAGAGTTAAAAAAATTGAAAGACCCTCTTTCCTTAAAAAAAAAAGAAAAAAGAAAAGAAAAAGCAATGGCTTTGTTATTTCATCTCACAACAAAGTAACCTTATTTTTGTTCTCTTTCATTATTTATTACTTATATTTTATTATCTGTAAGTAGCTTACAGTTACCATTCACAGGTCAGTTTATGAGTACAATGTATCTTGACCATCATTTGATCATTCTCCCCCATCCCTCTACCCCCCGCCCAACCCCTTGGCTTTTCTTATAATAATATGACTGAATTCTAGCCCTCTCATTTTTTAAAATTTACACCATTTTATTTCATGACTTCTACCATTTGCATGTGTATGAAGAGTGATCTTATATAACAAAGTGGTCTCTGAGCCTGTGAACTGGGTGATGGTTCTGGAGACTGCGAAGGCCAAGGGGCCTGCAACTGCTGCCTCTCAGTTTTTAAGTGATGGTTCTTTCTGTGTATATTAATTAGGACTCTTGAGGCTGCATGTGGTATTATCTCAAGTGAAACCCATTTAGCTTTAAAAGCAATTGGTTTTGTTTACCTAAGTAAAATATTCTTTGACATTCAAATTTTGTATATTCCTCCTATCTTAAATATGTATGCCTTTATATCTTAAATATGTATGCTTTAAAGGTAAAGCTTTTATATTTTAATTAAATGTTCAAATTTTTAATTAAAAATACATTTGTACATGTATAAAGAGGGTATTTGTATATTATATGTATGTGTATATATGCACATATATATGTGTGTGTGTATGAAACTTCTACATAATCAGAAAACAAACCCCCATAACACCCTCTCGGTTGAAGGGGGAGGTAGGAGAGGAAGAAGGAAAAAAGCCCAAAGAGATGAATTTGTTCAAAGTTTCCTGTGTACACATACAAAAATACCACAGTGAAACCACCTCTTACTACAAATGGATGCTAATTCAAAAATTTTAAAGTAAATAATACAAAAACAGGTAAAGGACACCCTGTGTCTACTTTTCAGGAACACCTGCCTGATCTAGAAAAGAAAAAAAAGAGTAGTAATTGTTCTGACAATATTTTTTTTCCTATGGGTCATGGGACTTGAACTTGACCTGGGTGTTGTCCCTGAGCTCTTCACCTCAAGGCTCCTGCCCTACCCTTGAGCCAAGCCCCACTTCCCATTTTCTAGAGGTTAATTGGAGATAAGAATCTCAGGTCCTTCTGTGCCTGGGCTGGCTTTGAACTTTGATCCTCAGATCTCAGCCTCCTGAGTAGCTAGGATTACAGATGTGACCCACTGCGCCTGGCTTATTTTGACAGTTTTTACGGAACTTCTGGAATACCAGGGCTTTCTTTAGCTTCTGTGACCTTTTTACGTTAGTAAATTATGAACATGGTAATCTAAAAATTATTCTTCCTCTTTCAGTTCTTATTCCCATTTCTCTTCATGTGTCTTCAGTTTTAGATAATTATAAGGTGACAAATTGTCAGAACTGAGACTTTAAAAAGGCCTTGGGATCCTCTGTTTATTTTTCTATTAACAGTTATATAGACCACAGATGTTTGAGTGCCAGCTATAGCACAAATAAAACTAAATGAGTTCATGGCAATTACTTCTACATTTGGAAGATATCGCACACACATACATACCCATATACATTTTTCTAAGAAAGGTTCTCACTATATAGTCCATCCTTGAATCACAGACTCCACAGTGCTGAGATTACAGACACACATTGCCATGCCTGGCAAAATTTTGTGTAGGCATTTTAAACGGAGCATTATTTGACTAGTTGGAAGCTGGCTTTTTGGCCTATCTCACTAATCTAGAGAAATTGCACATAAAAACTCTACATACCAGGGCTACAGTAAGTAGAGTTGCACCCTAACTTTCTAATTATCTAGGTTTTTGTTTGCTTAATCAACTTTATTAAGATATCTGTTATGCCAAGCACTTGAGCCTCATGCCTGTCTACACAGGAGTCTTAGGTATGATGATTATGGTTCAAAGCTAGCCCAGGCATGAAAGAACAGTGACTCTAAGCTCCAATTATCAACCAAAGAGTGAGAAGTCAAGTCGTGGCTCAAGTGTAGAATACCAGCATTGAGCAAAGAAGCTGAGGGACATTACCTGGGATCTGAGGTGAAGCTCTAGGACCAGAACACCTAAATAAGAACACATTAAAAGAGAAAAATTCAGTAGGTAGGTTCCAGAATCATTGGAGAACAACTAGCAATGTTATCACTGGCTTGGTGAACTGAGACCAGACAGTAGAAAGTGGTAGATGCTTTCAACATCCCAGCTTTCAAATATTCACCCTTCCTTGCTTGTTCCTTTTCATCTCAATAGGATGAATGCAGGAGATAAAGCTAATTGACAACTATAGGTTCCCATCCTTAGGGACTAAACATGTCTTATTTGATTGGCCAGTTGCCGTATACCTCATTTGCATAGAGATAACCAGTCAGATAACAGCCCAGGGTATAAACATCCCCAAGACAGAAGCAGAGACACTGGGAGGGGAGAGACACTGTCAGAGCAGCAGGGGCCTTGATTGAAGTTCTTGGCACTCATCCTTCATTGTGTGAGACTTTATTCCTCAAATTCTCAGTAACAAAAAACTCAGTGCAAAGTAGGTATTGCCTGATCCAAGGCTTCACCCCAGGAGCTTCCTGCTCACTGTGGATCTAGGACTGGGGAATGGATGGACTCTGCCCCCCATGAGCCACAGCCAGGGAATATTCAGAATCAATGGGGTGAACCAGGAAGGAGGAGATGTAGGTTGGGTATTGAAACGGTTCTTCATTCCCATCGTGACAGTGAGCCACTCACACACAGCCCCAAGATGGGTCTTACTTGATGATGAAAATACTGCCATCCGAGGTTTTGGTTGGAAGCCCAGAGTATAACAGGGAAACCACAGACTAAATGGTCAAGTGGCCAGCATCTCAGAGCCATTGGCATGGCCCATGAGTCCAGGGTGGATAGAAACACACTGAGAGAGTTCTAAGGGGAAAATTGTGTTATCAACTTCAGATTCATGCCTCGTGCAACAGGAAGAGGACTAGCCCATTATTCCCAAGGTTTTTCATTTTCTTTTCTCTCTTCTTTTTTTTTAAAATCTAATAGGTGCTTTATCACTTTCAGTTTTCTCAGCCCAAACCAGAGATGTTTGGGAGTGATTATGAGATTTGAAAGAACATTGAGGTTTTTTTTGTTTGTTTGTTTGTTTTTATCTTACCAGGACTGAGAGAGTGCTTTATAAATGGTGTGTGTGTGTGTGTGTGTGTGTGTGTGTGTGTGTGTGTGTGTGTATGTGTGTGTATGTGTGTGTATGTAGGGCACTGACTCCAGTGTGTGCCTTGTACCTCGGCTAATGAGGCCACAGGAAACCAGTCATCTGAACAACACCCGCAGTGACTCTAACTTCCACAGAAGCTCCTGATCTGCTCAGCCCAAGAAGTACTTAACAAAACTGTTGTTCAACTGTGAACATGCATGCAGGTTTACGAGAAGCTCTTGTTAGCATTGCCCCTACTCTACTGAATTTCTGGTTTGAGAGAAGATGGAACACATGTGTTCTGCTTGGCATGTACCATTCATCTCTTAAAGATGTTTGAGCTGGGTACTGGTGACTCACACCAATAATCATAGCTACTGAGGAGGCTGAGATCTGAGGATCTCAGTTCAAAGCCAGCCTGGGCAGAAAAATCCCTGTGAGACTTCTATCTCCAATTAATTACTAAAAAACCAGAACTGGTAGAGCTCTAGCATTGAAATTGCTCGAGGATAGCACCCAGGCCCTGAGTTCAAGCCCCACTGACTGACATTTTTAACAAGCTATTTGATGAACTGAGTGTTGGTGGCTCAAGCTTGTAATCCTACTACCTACACAGAAAGCTGATTTCTTTATGGCATTTATGTCTAGTTCACCACCCACAAGCTGGGAGGGAGGCTGTGGTTCAAATGGTAGAGCACCAGCTTCGAAGGAAAAAGCAAGAGCGCAAGGCCCTGAATTCAAGCCTCAGGGCTAGCTACACATTTGTTTAAAAATGTTGTATTTATTCATTTACTTTTAATGAGTTGGCAGTGCTGAGGTTTGAACTTAGAGCCTTATGCTTGCTAGGTAAGCACTCAACCCCTTAATCCTCACTCCTCAGCTCTAACCCTGTTCCTTGGCTGTGTCTCTGCTGCCCATTCACTCCTACATTGATGGTTCTCTTATCCTAGCTGATTATTCTTTGACTTGTGAGAGAGTAGAAGTGTTAGCAGCATACTTCCTAATATATAGCAGGCTTAAAGTACTTGCTCAGGGGATGAATGGGGGCTGCACTGATGTATTGTTTGTTGAGCTTGGAACTGTGTTGTTTGGAGAGCCTCTGATTAAATGACTTGAGCTCCATTGTGACCTGTAAATTGCTTGAATGAGGTACAGAACATTGCAATTGGTTGTGGTTTGTTTTGACAGCTAAAGTTCTTTGACCCTTATTGATCAAAGAAATTAAGGTTTTTAGAGAAGCTTGTTAGATGCCCCCTTCCAAGGTCCATGTAATGCCATTTCATTTAGGAGAGATGGTCGTTGTTTCAAATACAGCCGCAGCCATTTGTTTGGAAAACACAAATCAATGAGTGCCTCATGTGGCATCTCAGAAGACCAAGAGGGAGGGGAGGGTACTTTGGTGTTAATGCATTTGGACGTGACCCATATGTGCTTCCCTCCCCACCCACGACATGAATATGATCTGATTTAATTAACCACCAAGATGAAATAAATTATTCAGCAAGACTTACTCTGTCCTATTTCATAGCTGTCTGAGAATAACAATACTGCAGTTTTCTAGATGATATTAGTTAGGCTTAGCCTATCCTTCCTTACCTTTGAACATCTGAGTTTCAGGAAGGATGAATGAAGTGTGAAAGCCACACGTCGAATATCTGATGACACAGAGTAAATTTGGTGGTGTTTACCACTATCTTAATCCTAGGACCTCATTAGAACCTAGTGCTGTGTGACTCTGCTGGTGGACTGGTTTCTAACTCGGGTGCCATTCCTTTTCTCCTCCCCATTCTACACAGATGTGTTGCCTGAATCACATCCGGTATCACACACATTGCAAGGGCCTGAGCTCTTCTTCTAACAAATGGACTCTGTGGACCATCGTTGAGAAATACAAGATGTAGCCAAGTGAGGTTTTTCAAAAATTTGGAATAACAAGCTTTTCATGATTCTTCAGAAGGGTTAGGAAAGATAAATGCATTTTTTAAGGAATTGGATTTCAATCATAAAAGATGAGTTTTTTTGTTGGGAATTTTATAGAGTTCGTGTTTTCCCATTTTACATGTAGAGTTTTTGTTGTTTATGTTCATTTTGTCTGGCATCTTCTATGCCACTTTGTTGATGGTGATATGAATTAGTTCTACAAATCTCCCTTTTCCTATCAAGTCTTGATTGTTCAACATTAGCTTTGCAGCTCTTCAAGATCACAAAATAAGCGAGACCACAATGGAATCCTCGTCTTTCGCTGAGTCCATGATTAAAGAGATGTGGAGGCGAGTTCCTGGGTACTGATGAAGGGTGGCATCAGGGACAAGGACTGAGACACTTTCATGAGTGTAAGGCTACAAGACCAGGCGTTCCTTAATGATCTGTCCCAGCAGTCACCTTTTCTTCATTCAAGACCCAGATCTCTGTCCTTCTTTTCTTCCTTCCTCCCTCCCTTTCTCCCCCCTTCCTTCCTTTCCTCCATCCCTTCCTCCCTTTCTCCCTTCTTCTCCCTTATTCCCTTTCCCCCTCCTCTCCACTTCTCTCACCTCCTCTTCCCTTTTGGTCTTTAAGCCTGGGATTCACATGGTGACTCCATAG
This sequence comes from Megascapheus bottae, assembly GCF_031878675.1. Lineage (NCBI taxonomy): Eukaryota > Metazoa > Chordata > Mammalia > Rodentia > Geomyidae > Megascapheus > Megascapheus bottae. The sequence continues at coordinate 7,423,502 of NC_143537.1, read as the reverse complement.
CATTTTGTTAAGACCTTTTTCAGTTAGGTTAGTGAGAACTAGGAATGCTAAAGAAACGAACCTGTGCAGGCTACTGGTGAAAGCCGTGGCACAGGGGCCACGTGAGCTATAACAAGGCCCGGTGAGTAGATAAAACTAGTGGAGGACAGAGTTCATAATGAAGAATAGTAGACGACCAGTTGAAAATATTGCACAGAGTTCAGTTCCTTGCTATTCTCATGTAAGGAAGTATCGTCATGATTATATGCTATTTCTCCATGAGAATGTTCTTTTTCCTCCATATGGCTATGTAACATTCCATTTTGCACACGTATGTTTATCTCATAGGTTTCCATGAATTGACATTTAAATTTTCTGATTTTTTAAAATCACAAATAATGCCATTATGAAAATGAATAGGTGTGCTGTTTAATTCTTGTGCAAATCCATTTGATTAAATTTTAAGTTGGCAGCTAGCATGATAAATACGTATAGGATTTTTTTTTTAGATGTTCCAAGAAAAACCTTCCTAAAGGTCGACACATTGTGCAGTCCAGTAAACAATGGGTGAGGTTGCCCGTTTCCATGGCATAATTTGTTGCTAGGCCCCTTCCACGTGGGCACTCTGCTGGGTAAGAGATGTAAAACATGCTGCTAATTAACACCAGACCAATATGATTAAATGGCTCTCTGCAGCAGTTTAAAAATTAAATTTTTGCTAAGCCAAGTACAAGACACCTTGGCATTTAACCAAAAGGGTATAAGAATTAGATGTTGTACACTATACCTTTTACAATGTATCGGTTATTTTCTAATTTGATGAAAGAACTTGGCTTTCTGTTTTTCTTTTTCTTAAATCTATGTGGTATGGAGCATACAAGAAGCTGTCTAAAAGGTAGAAGTGATTTTTTAACATAGAAATTCATTACATTATTCAAAGGTGACTCCCTGAGCATTTACAAAAAAAAAAACAGATAATTTTTTTTCTATGCAGTGGGCCACGTGCTGACAGGATCCAATATTACATGATTAAATGATAAGATGTAAATGGAAAGGTGAAAAGATCTTAATAAAATGGATGTTTATTGGTGAACATATTCCCTCAGAGCTTGCCAACTATTTTATTCAAAAGGTGTTTTAAAAGATGATTTAAATAAGAGAAACACCTGGCCAGCAGGTGCTCTTTTGGAGACTTTAGACCCTATTATTTCAAGACAGGCCAAAACAACTAAAAGATTGCCAGAGGTTACTTCATGTGTGTTGTGATGTTTTCCAGATGGTTAGGTGGTGACTCTGAGTGTGTGTGTGTGTGTGTGTGTGTGTGTGTGTGTGTGTATGTTTTAAGCCACAAATTGCAACACAACAAAAATTCAGTAAAATCCTGGGGAGGTATGTGATTTTAGATCCTAGCACTATACCCATTTCTTATCTTCAATAGTGTCCTAAAAAAAAGAAGATTCTGTAGAAAATTAATCAGTAAGTGTCAGTCCTATTCTATGTTTTCGGTAATAGTTACTTAGATTCTAATTTATTAGAACCTGAGAAAGTTCTTAGAATTCAGTTATTTATGCTAGGGTACTATATTCTGAAACACAGTTACGAGTTTCGCCATTTCTGCTTTGGTGATTGTCCTAGGCTGTTTTTCTGACTGATTCCCAAGAATGGTTAGAATCACTGAAATTCAGCACCTTGGAGAGAGCCACCCGAAGCATACTATCAAGATATTCAAGAGAATTGAGACCTTCTGTAATGACTGAAAAAGTATTGATTGATCTGCTCAAGGAAGGGCAGTCTTTGCCAACTCGCTCAACCACCTATATGGCTTGTAAATTTTAACAGTGTGTTTAATGAAGATCACAGCCTAAGCAACATTGAGAAATAAAAAAGAAGATTTAAAAAACTACAGGCAGACGCAGCCAAGAAATCTAATTGTCATATAATAGAAATCCAAGAAGGGGAGGAGTTTCAAAATAAGGGAATGTAACCCTTATTCACCAAGATCGTAGCAGAGAACTTCCCCAACCTCAAAAGGGAAAGTCTCACTCACGTTATTGAAGGCTTCTGAACTCCAAGCAGGCAAGATCCTAGAGTAAAAACATTAGACCGGAATATTAAGGAGCTGATCTTAAATGCTGCAAAAACAAAGAAGGAGCTATACTGCAGTGGAAAAAAATTAAAATAACTGCAGACCTGTCCACACAAACCCTAAATCCAAGAAAAGCTTGGAAAAATATTGTTCATGTCCTGAAGACCAACAACTTCCAACCCAGACTGATATATCCAGCAAAACTAGCATTTAAATTTGAGGGAGAAACAAGAATATTTCAGTCCAAAGAGAAGCTATATGAACACATGCACACTAAACGAGCATTACAAAAAAATATTAAATAATGAAGAACAAATTCCAGAACAGCAAGAACTCCCATTAAGAAGCTATCACCTATAAATCACTAACCAGAAAAGGGGAAAAAAGAGAGAGAAAGAAACTCAGAAGTAAAAGTAAATAATGACAAAGGATACTAACCACTTCTCCATAATTTCCCTAAATGTGAATGGGCTGAACAATCCAATCAAAAGACACAGAACAGCAGACTGGATTAAAAAATAAGACCCATCCATATGTTGCCTCCAAGAGACCCACCTCACTGCCAAAGACAGAAACAAACTCGAAGTGAAAGGATAGAAAAGAATTTTTCACTCCAACGCACCGTGCAAAAAAGCAGTAGTAGCAATCTTAATCTCTGACAAAATTGACTTCTCAGTAAAATCAGTACATAAAAAAGATGGCCACTACAAATTTGTAAAAGGGAAATTCATAACCAGAATATTACAGTTATAAACATTTACTCCCCAACACTAGAGCACCTAAATTCATCAAACAAACTCACTTAGAATTACAGAACAAGATAGACTGAAACACAGTCATAGTGGGAGACTTTAATACACCACTCTCACTAAATGACAGGTCAACTCAACAAAAGATGAGCAAAAACACCACCGACTTAATGACACCATAGCCCAGCTGAGCTTAACAGATATACACAGTTTTCTATCCAACGGTGAAACCTTATACATTTTTCTCAGCAGCACATGGAACATACTCAAAAATAGATCATATAATAGTTCATACAGAAAACTTAAGCAGATACAAGAGGACTGATATAATCCCATGTATTCTATCTGATCACAATGGAGTCAGACTAGTTCTGAGCAACACAGTAAAAGGCAAAAAACATTCAAACACTTGGAAGCTGAACAACCTGCTTCTGAACAACTCCAGGGTTATAGAACAAATCAATGAAGAAATTCAAAACTTTCTTGAATGTAATGACAGTCAAGATACATCACAAAGGAACTTAAGGGACACAGCAAAGGCAGTTCTAAGGAGCAAATGTATCTCATTAGGAGCCCATATTAAAAAGACAGAAGAAGAACATGTAAATAACCTAAAGATGAAATTGAAGCACCTAGAGGAACAAGAAAAACTTAATTCTAAAGCAACTATAAGGACAGAAATAACAAAAATAAAATCAGAAATATCAGAGATTGAAATAAGATCCACTATACATAAAATTAATAAATCAAAAAGTTAGTTCTTTGAAAGAGTCAACAAAATTGACAGACCCTTGGCAAGATTAATCACAAAAAGGAGATGGGAAACTGAAATAAACAAGATTAGAGACCCTACAGGAACAATCATGACCTATATCCAAGTCCATTATGAATAAGTACTACCAAGGCCTACATTCAAAGAAACAACAAGAAAATCTAGTAGAAATGGATGACTTCTTAAATAAATATAGGCTACTCACATTGAACAATGAAGAGGTAAACAAGTTGAACAAACCAATTTGAGACAATCAGAGAAATGCCAACCAAAAGGAGCCCAGGTCCAGACAGTTTCATTGCAGAATTCTACAAGACTTTTAAAGATGAAGTAATACCTATATTCTTGAAACTCTTTCAAGAAATAGAAGCAGAAGGAGCAATACCAAACTCATTTTATGAAGCTAATACTACGCCATCCCCAAACCAGGGAAAGACCCAACAAAAAAGAGAACTACAGACCTATCTGTCTAATGAGCATAGATGCAAAACTCCTCAATAAAATACTAGCCAACAGATCCAGAAACAAATTTAAAAATTATACACTATGATCAAGTAGGCTACATCCCACAGTTGCAAGGCTGGGTCAACATTCGCAAATCAATCAATGTAGTACATCACATAATAGAGCTAAGGATAAGGATCATATAATAATATCTCTGGACACCAAGAAGGCATTTGACAAAGTGAAACATCCATTCATGTTGAAAGCATTAGAAAAAATAGGAATAAGAGGTACATTCATTAAAATAATTAAAGCCATATATGACAAACCTACAACTGGTATTATATTAAATAGAGAAAGACTGGAACCATTTATCTTAAAATCAGGAACTAGACAGGGATGCCCACTCTCTCCACTTCTCTTCAATATAGTGCTGGCACCCTTAGCCAGAGCAATAAGGCAAGAGAAGGACATGAAAGGGATGCACATAGGGAAAGAAGAAATTAAACTATCCCTATTCACAGATGACATGATCCTCTACTTGAGTGACCCAACAAACTCCACCCCCAAACTCCTAAAATTAATAAACCACTTTAGCAAAGTAGCAGGATACAAAATTAACCTGCAAAAAGTTAGTAAACTTCTTGCACGCCAACAATATACAAACAGAAGGCCAAATCAAGAAAATGATCTCATTTGCAATAGCCCCCAAAAGAATAAAACACTTAGGAATTAGCTTAACGAAAAATGCAAAGGAATTATTTAATAAAAACTATAAAAGCCTAATGGAAGAAATTAAAGAGGATACCAGGAAATGGAAAGATATCCCATGCTCATGGCTAAGAAGAACCAATATAGTGAAAATGGCCATAATGCCAAAATTGATATACAAATTCAATACAATCCCCATCCAAATCCCAAAGACATTCTTTACTGCAATAGAAGATACAATCCAAAGATTCATATGGAACAAGAAAAGACCTAGAATAGCCAAAACAATTCTAGGCAAAAAGAGCAATGCTGGTGGTATTACAATACCAGACTTCAAAGTCTACTATAGAGCCATAATAACAAAAACAGTATGGTATTGGCACAAAAACAGACCAGAAGATCAGTGGAACAGAATAGAAGACCCAGAAATAGAACCACATACCTATAGTCAACTTGTATTTGACACAGGAGCCAAAGATATACAGTGGAACAAACACAGCCTACTCAATTATTGGTGCTGGCAAAACTGGGCAGCCACATACAGAAAACTAAAAATTGACCCTACCCTTTCACCATGCACAAGCATTAACTCAAAATGGATCAAAGATCACAATGTCAGACTGGAATCCTTGAAACTGTGACACGATAGAGTTGGAGAGACACTGGAACTCATAGGCACAGACAAAAAATTCCTGAACAGAATCCCAGGATCACAACAGATTAGAGAGAGACTCTACAAATGGGACTACCTAAAAATAAAAAGTTTCTGTACAGATAAAAGCATAGCAAGTACAGTAGAAAGACAGCCAACCAACTGGGACAAGATATTTACCAATAATACATCAGAGAAATACTTAATATTCAGTATCTACAGGAAACTCCAACTAATTCCCCCGAAACCCAACAAACCAATCAGTAAATGGGCAAGGGAACTAGAGACTCATCAAAAGAAGAGATTAAAATGGCAGAAAAACATATGAGAAAATGTTCATCATCCATGGTCATAAAGGAAATGCAAATAAAAACAACCCTAAGATACCACCTTACCCCAACAAGAATGGCCAAGATTTTGAACTCAGACAATGACAGATGCTGGCAGGGTTGTGGAGGAAAAGGAACCCTACTACACTACTGGTGGGAAAGCATACTGGAAAGCAGTATGGAGGTTTCTTAAAGAACTGAAAATTGACCTTCCCTACGATCCCACCATACCACTTCTGGGCATCTATCCTGAACATTAAGATATGATAAGGACACCTGCTCAGCTATGTTTATCTCTGCACTATTCACAATAGCCAGGTGATGGAAAAAAACAGATGCCCTATTTTGCAGATGAATGGATACAGAAAATGTGATATATATATATATATATATATATGCACACAATGGAATTCTACATAGCCAACAGACAAGATAAAATAATGGCATTCGCAGGGAAGTGGATGAATCTAGAGTGAATCATGTTGAGTGAGACAAGTCAAGACCAAAGGAACAAAAGGCACATGGTATCCTTAATATGTGGCTACTAGATCCTAACAGTACAAGAGCGAGGACTCAATATTTGTGTACCCAATGCTATGGACATGGTATTGGAAATATAAACACAATTAAATAGACATAAAAAATCTATGACTCTATAGACATACTTGTTTTATTATATAGATTAATATGCATCTATGACATATAAACCCTCAGCCTAATTTTATCTAAAATCTAAGTGCCAGTGATTGTATATAGAGATTCCCTTCTTGAATACTTGTTTGTTAAATACGTCATTTGAAATACAATGTAAAAATCAATGTTGATAAATTCTTTAATAAAAAAAACTACAGGCATGTTACATAAATTCAAATTGTAGCCCAGAGATAGAGTACTCAGACAAGCAGGTTATCCATGTAAAAGCAGACATGGCAGATCCACTGTACAAATAAGTTACTCAGGAAGAAATCTGTGCATTCGTCATGACATACCTTCCACCTAGTGGATTGCATCAGGGGGCAAAATTGTCCAGCGAGATCTCTAGGAATCTAATATTAACTTTAAAAAAAATCATTGGACTTACTGAACATTTACAGTGTTCTCATGCTTTTATTGATTGCCCAGGGAGAAAAGCTAGTTTTGTATTTTCCAAAGAAATCATAAAATTATACTTTGGAATCTTTGGCTGCTGGTCTTCTTTCTACTTTTGGATATCAAATACAAGAATTGATGTGAAGATGCCAATTGTTAACTGTGTAGTTTGTTTCCAGTCTTTGGATTTTGTTAATTTCTTTCTGCTTACGTCAACTAATGGGAGTCCTTTGACCCAGTGATGCTTAGTCTTTACAATTCTCTTATAGTGTTTTTTTACTACCTCACAGATGTTTATTTTTTAATAATGCAGGGAATATTTAAATTAAATAGGAATATATAAATTAAAATGTGTGGGCCTGTACAGAGATTTACATAGAAAGTAACCACTGTTTTATAAAAGTGTCTCTCTGTGTATACATATAAGTATCAATTTTGCCAGTCCTGGTCTTGAACTCAGGGCCTGAGCACTGTCCTTGGACTTTCTCAAGGCTAGTGCTCTACCACTTGAGCCTCAGCACCACTTCTAGCTTTTTTATTTCTCTGTATGTGGTACTGAGGAATCGAACGCCAGTCTTCATGCATGCTAGGCAAGCACTCTACCACTAGGCCAAACTCCCAGCCCATAAGTATCAATTTTTGAAAATATTTCTTTCTCTATATCTGTCACCAAAAATAAACACATTAGCCATGTGTTGGTGGTTCACATTTGTAATCTTATCTACTCAGGATGCTGAGTGCTTTGAAGCCAGCCAGGACAGTCCATGAGACTCATATCTCCAGTTAACCACCAGAAAACCAGAAGTGGAGTTGTGACTGAGTAGTAGAGCTCTAGCTGTGAGGGGGAAAAAAGCTCAGGGACAGTGCCTAGGTAGTTTAAGCCTCAAGACTGGTGATAGATAGATAGATAGATAGATAGATAGATAGATAGATAGATAGATAGATAGATTAATAATAGTAATAGAAACAAATACAGATCTGAATTCATATGCATGTGCCTTTATATATGCATTTCTTTAATTGATGGAGACTCCATTCTTGTTGTCAGGTCATAACTGACCTGCCTGCCTCTTGAAAGTGTTCTGAATGTCATCGATTGGCTTACTTCCTCCATTGAGAAAAATAGTAACTTCTGCTACACTTTACTGAGGTCCAATAGGAGCCAAACCCATCCTCCTGACTTGCTTACATGCAGTTGAATCTCTACCCTCAGCTTCTTAATAGGCTCGCTGTTTGCTGAGGTCAGCCATAAGCTATAGATAGAAAAGGTGAAAACATTCAATCATTCATTCTGTTTCTGCTTAGCATTCAGAAGCTTAACCCTGTGTTGGAGAAGTATTATAGGTTGAAATATGCACAGGTACAATTTGCAAAACTACCATGACAACTCATGCATATTTTCTATGGGTAACAGTGCCAGTTTAGGATGTATCTTTACCTTTCAATTTCCAAGGGTAGGGTGTTGATGTGTAAGGTCTTTGGCTCTTTATAGATTTTGATGAATACTAGATGTGAAAAACAGGTCAAAATAAAATATTTACGCATTGCTCATTTCAGTTAAAGCCTATTACCTATTTAAGAATTCACACACACAAAGCTGCCATGGTGAGTCCAAGTTTGGAGAATGAAAGCATTTGTGATTTTTTTTGGTTACGTGCTTTGCAAAGCTTTTTTTCCATGAGTTTATATTTCTGGCATTTTATTGCTGGAGGAGCTCAGGTTTTTCTATCAACACTCAAGAGCCCTAGCTCTTATCCGAGTACTTTGCTTCGTTTTGATTTTGTATTTATGTGCTGAAATCTGACCATGTCCTGATGCTATAAAGAATTCACTTATGTATCCAACCAAGTCTATTCAGTGGACTAGCTTTATCTGACTTCATACCTATAAATCAAAAGCTTACGGGAATAAGCATGAAATAGCAACTGCAAATCCTCAGAAAACAGGATTGTACCTTTAAAGAAAGCATTACAAGGTGACAGAGCAAATGATGTATTGAATATACCCACCAGAGAGATGGAGTGACATAGGAGACCATCTCTCATGACCTGAAACACCTCTCCTGGGAGACAGGAAGGGCCAGGAGCAATATTGCAAATTGAGCAACTGGAAAATGATTTTGGCAACTGTTGGATGTATTCTTCTTATCTTAGACAGAAGATATTGAAAACGCATATGCTTATTTTGTGTAGCTTCCTCTGGCATGTCTAGAACCAATGGATAGATGTTAAGAAACAGGAAATTTTCAGTTCTTTATATTGAAGGCAAAGGGGTGTAGCTCAGAGGCATAGTACTTGTCTAGCAAGTGCAATGTCCTGGGTTCAATTCCCAGTACCCGAAAAGGCAAAGAAGTAAAAAGTAAAACCAAGATGTTCTGTAGAAGGAAAAATTGCCAGCCAGTGGAAATGTTTGTTTTCTAGGCATTGGAAGGCTGTGTCAGGCTACAATGAATGTCTGGTCATAATCTGGCTCTGTGTTTGTGAGTGCTGTGTGAGTGTTGTGTGACAGAATTCCATAGATAAGGAAATTAGAAACGAAAGTTCCTCGACTCACGATTGTTGTTGGGGAAGATGGTGGGGCCCACATCAAGTGTCCTCCTTGTTTAAATGAGAGAGCAGTATGCATTATCCAAAATGAAGCCAATTATGAGAAGGGATGGATTTTTTTTAAAAGATTTATTCTCTTGTACATGATTGGGTCAAGAAGATCTCTGGGTGAGACTTCTGTTCTCCCCTTCCAATGAGACTTTTTATTTGGCAATTTCTTCCAGATGCCATTGGTAGATTCATTGGAAGTTGCTTGGATTGAGCTGATACTGGCAAAGATAGTAACAAGGATGCCTTTCTTCCAGGAACGTGAAGACAGTGAGCTGAGATTAGATGTGGCACAGCATGGGCAAACAGCAGGATGCAGGGACAGACTGAATGCTGAAGAGGGCTGTAAATGGCTTCATGGCTGCCATGACAAGAAGAAGAAAAGGGTGGGGGTAGTTTGATAATTAAATGGAACAGGGTTCTCCATGGGCCATGCCTTTCTAAGGAATCCAACATCAATGATAAGGTGTGCAGCCAGAAAGTAAAATTAAAATTGGCCTGTAAATGAATGAAGTCAATTATGATCTGTATCTTCTTGGATGACTGCTTGGTTTCGCAGCAAATGTCAGCATAGACGAGGTGGGGTTTGTGTTCATGTGACCATAGCTCTCATGTATTGATTGCTTGCTTGCTGGGTGAGGTTTGATCAGCAATTTTTTTTTTTTGCCAGTCCTGGACTTGAGCTCAGGGCCTGAGCACTGTCCTTGGATTTTTCTCAAGGCTAGAGCTCTACCACTTGAGCCTCAGCACCACTTCCGGCTATTTCTAAGTGTGTGGTACCAAGGAATCGAACTCGGGTCTTCGTGCTTGCTAGGCAAGCACTCTACCACTAGGCCAAGCTCCCGGCCCCTTGATCAGCAATTTTTAAAGGCCTCCTGAGCATGTTTTTCACCATTAGAGACATAGAAATCCTTAGCCAGGCCACCCAACCAGGCTTTGTGACCTGCCAGACCAAAACACACTGACTGAGGCATCTGGCTTTTTGATTGTGAACTAACACGGAAACCGAACCACTGGTTCTCTTTCTAGGAGGAGGGCTAGGCTGGAACTGAGGATGGCAGTTCAGGTGTTCTGCCATTTGAATCACACCCCCTGCTCTTTGTACCCTTGGTTGTTATGGAGGCAGAGTTTTCCTTTCTGTCCAAGCCAGTCTGGGCTGTGACGCTTCTGCTGATGTCGTCATGTGATCCTGGGGATAATGGTGGAGGGGAAGATGGGAAAAACTGTTGCAGTGGACATTATGCTTCCTTAGGGCTTGTGTGACAGGACTGTACTACCACTTTGACCCCCAAGTAGTTCTTAACATTGAAGCATACAAACTACAAAGACAAATAACCCACACAAGAGGGCGAGATGATCTCAGTCTAAAAACAAGCATGCCCGCAAAAGCCCAGGTCAGTATTTGGTTTGAAATCTTTCTTCTTGTCCTCCTTTTCTTTCTTCTATTCTTCCTCTTGTTCTTCTTCTCTTCCACCTCTTTCTCCTCCTCCTCCTCTTCCTCTCCCTTCTTTTATTCCCTTTTGTATTCGACAGGAGAAAATAAACTCTGCTTTATTTCAAGCTGATTTTAGTGTCGGTGTTGGAGAGCCAAATCAGCAAACCATATGACAACAGCTCTGGGTAGAACAATGGCTTTGATAGTGCTTAATGAGGTATCATTCAAAATAAGGCTAATCACAAAAATGTCCTTTAATCCAAAATCCCAGGCAAACCAAAAGGCTATATACTTTTATCCCAAGCATGTAGCCTCTTGATTAAATCCAATTTATAAGTAGTTAATTGGTAATTTTCTGACATTTATGGAAGAAAATTCTTTCTGTGACTATTGTTTAAGATGTAGTAAGTAAAAATCTCTCTCTGTTTAGGATTTTAAGATATTTGAATAATGATGCTTTATAAAATGTGTTCATTATTATAGAAGGTATATTTTATGTTGGCTTCCTTTTGTCACTGATTGGGCTGGTCTCTTACTGTCTTTATATCCTGTCTATGAGAACATCTTTGTCAGATTGCATTATTTTGAACCACTGATGAGAATCTATAGAAACAAGTAGGAGTCAGTGCAGCAAATCAGCCTTAGTTGAAAGATTTTCCTTTTTCTCTGGGCTCAAAGCTAGATAGAATTACCTAAGTTTGTGTCTACTACAAGGCCTGCTTGTTGAGCCAGCCTTAGAGACATGGCAGGATCATTAACTTCAGCCATACAATGTGCTTTTAACTTTTTCAAAAGTAAAAAACAAAAGAAAAAGAGACCAAAAAAAGCTAAAGATTTTTATTGATGGAGAATATTCTTTGGTGATTAAAAACTAAAATAAAATTTAGCTATCATGGCACCTAGAAATACCAGTTTTTCATTGTTACTGTATCTGATTTTGTTACCTAGTATATTGTGTGTATGTGTTTATTAGTATATTTAAAATAGGAAAGGGAAGGGGGAAGAACAAAATGATTGGGAAGGGGTGAGGGAGGGAAAGGGGGCCAAAACATGAGAGGGGTGAGAAGTAATGCACCCACTACCTGATGAATGTAACTGTAACCCCTCTACACATTATCCGACAATTAAAAAAGAGAAATACCAATTTTTTAATACATAGAACATTAATATTTGCACAGGGAAGACCAAGTGTTTACCCAGTGCCTGAAGCTACTTACATCAAAGCTCTTAGGAGCACATTTTGTTTAAAAGGCTGATTATTATTTTTATTGTTACTAGAATTGCAGTCGTTTATCCCGGGCATGCATTGCAGGTTGCACACAGGCATGAATGTGGAGGGAAGGAATGCACAGAACTATGAATGACTCTCCCACAGGTTGGTGTTTGGGGCCATTGGCTCTGCACATGACTGTTTCTGCCTCAGAATTAAAGGTTTGTCAGTGGTTCACCTACTGTTGCAAAACCCCAATCTGATTACATCTCTGTCAATCCTATCTTTACAATCTCAGTGGAATTAAAGAGAGTGCAAAGAGCATTTACTGGAGTCATTATTAGAACTAACAGTAGAGCACTTTTGGCTTTGCCATACAGACAAGGAGAAAAGCATGGCTAAGCAAAGGGAATTTAAACACTCAGAGAAGCCAGCTAATATTTCAACTCCAAAGTTAGCCTCGGTTTTGTAAAAGAAAAAAAAAAGCTACAGTATTTGTCGGACAGAAGGGTTTACACTGTTCCATAATTCCATTGCTTTATAAAGGAAAGAAATGAAGAGCTATTGGGAAAAGAGACACTTAATTTAAAATCATTTTGTACACAAGTGATTGGAAGCAGGAAGCAGGATTTTATCAGTAACACGACCCTGTGTGGTTTTCGGTACCTTGCACAGATGGATTTAAGGGTTTGGAAGCATGACTCATAGCCCATGAATGAAACTATCAGGTACCAAGTTCAAGTCCTTGTCTTGGATCAAAAAAAAAAAGAAAGAAATTAATTTTATAAAACCAGCTTGTATTTTGACTATTACCTACCGTATCAGAGTTGTGGTTGATTGAATAAAATATTTGGTTATAAAAACTTGCACTAAAATATATTCACTTCTTCATAGATAAATAAATAAACAGTGCCAGATGTGGGGCATTGTCTCAAAAAAAATAAAAAGACATAGTCTGGAAAGAGGGGTTCATCCCTGTACTTCTAGAAACTCAGGAAGCAGAGATGGCAGCAAGTCCAAGTTTGAGGCCAGTCTGGGCAAAAAGTTCATGAGATTCCTGCCTCAACCAATAAAAATAAATGAATCTGGGATAGTTAGCATGCACCTGTTATCTGAGAAACATAAATGGGGGAGGATCATGGTCCAAGCAAGTCTTGGGCAAAAATGGAATGTCCTATTCAAAGCACCAAGGAAAGCTAAAACATCTGGGGTCAGTTATAGTTCAAATGGTAAAATACTTACCTACAAAGTGCAAGGCTGTGCGTTTAAATTCTACTACCACTTCCTTCCCCCCTAAAACTGGAAGGTATAGGATAATTAATAAAATAAAAGATGATGGATTAGGCTTGAATTCTATTCCTTGAGTTAGTTGGATCTGGGAAATCTATAAATAAATGCAAGTGAACACAGGGTAAGCCCTGGGAAAGTCTATTTATTCTAAAATAAAGAGCCAGAGGTTGGAGCATGACAGCTGCATATTGTAGAGAGAGGAAGTTGGTACCAGGGTGACACAGGTAGAGGACTCGATGGCAACAGAACTCAGGTGGCAGGTGGGAGGAGCCATTGCTCTGAGGTGTCATTCTTTCCCTCCCCTCGGGTTTCCTGCCTTAGAGGCTCTAAGGAGTCATGTCTTGCCTGGATGTGGATTGATTCAGTGAGACAGCTCAGGCTCCAGCTGTAAGATTGATCCTTAGAGGCGATTCAGTAGCCAGTAGAGCGTTTGATTGAGGCAGGGACTGAAAAAAAAATAAGCACTCCAAACTTGACTAATAAAACTAGACTGGGTAGTTCAAGTGATCCCAAAAAGGAAAATAAAAATCAAGAGCAGAGCTGGTGCTGTCTGCAGATAGAGTAGGCAGACGGCCTCATCTGTTCCCTTTATGACCAGAGCCCTCTGTGTTCCTCACACGAACTGGGCTACGATTACCTGAAGCGTTTAGTGGTACTTTGTTTTGCTTTGTTTTTCATAGTGGCATAACTGTTTTAGGAGAAGGATTTATCCAGTGAATAAAGTCCTTCAATACCCCAGCTTAAATGTTGTTTGCTTGGGCACCTGTGTCCTGTGCCCCTTTGATAATGTCACCTATGACCAAATGCCTAAGGTGGAGGCAAACACTGGTCTGATGATGAAAATGCAAGGAACACCTGTCCAGTTCACTCAAACCTGTCATATTTGATCTGATAACTGAATGCTCTTTTGTTGTTGTTTGTTTTAAACACAGAAGCCATGATCCCAAGTCCTTTATGCTTTACTTTTCAGATCACACTTCTTTTTTTTTTTTTGCCCAGAACTAACCTCAGTCCATACCTCCTGCCTCTCGCCTTCTGTATCACTGTCATACCTGACAACCATCTTAAATCTTGCTTCCCTAAGACAGGAATGGCAATAAGCTGTGTTTCTTTAGCTTGTGTATATGTGTACGTATATGTATATGTGTGTATGCATGTGTGTGAATGTGTGTGACTGACATATAAAGCAGGCATTAACAGGACTCAACTTATTCCAATAATAATGACTTGGCAGACTGTGAAAACCTTCCTGGAAGGGCAAACCCCTCTGAGGATACATTAGCATGTCTGTTAATATCTGCTGCTATAAACACATCATATTCATTTCTGGCAGTTGTGGGACTCTGCTTTGCCCTTATTCACAATGCACTCTATGTATATTTATCGACTGATATTATCTGGAGTTCTTATACTCCCAGAGCTCTGAAATGCTTTTCCTTCTCATTAAAAGGACCATTTATCCCATCAGCAAAAGCTAGAGACAAAGATACAAGAGTTTTCTTTTTTTATTCACCAAATAAATGGATTTTAATTCCCCTCCAGCTTATGACTGCTAGAGATGAAGCTCTGGCAGCGGATTGGCTGGCAGGAGTTTGGGATGCAGAGTTTTCCCTGGTTTGAGGAAAATGCATATATATTTTTTGACAAGAGGCAAACAGAGAAAGCTTGCAAGATTTACAAATCATCATTACTATCCTAATAAGAGCTGGCGCAATTTGTAGCTAAATTGAAACATTCTTCCTAAGAAACATAAATGCAAGCTATGTAAAATACCAAGCTGTGTTCCAGCCTTGATCCAAAGAAAGACAACTGTTTATACAACATCTCTACAGAAAATATAATAAAACACTGCTGGAAACTTAGCCTTCTGAGTAGCTTGGATTTTTGCGTGAGCCACTAATACCCAGCTTCTAACAGCAATGTTCTAAGCATACCTTGCTTATCAGTTGTTAATTGAATGGATTTTTCACTTACTTTGGCCAAATCCATTGATGAACAAATTTATAACCTAAAGACTAATCATAACATTTAGAACATTTAGTTCTAGTAATATCCTTAAAAATACCTCTGGTCATTCACTTCACTTAGTTAACCAACCAACATGCAAAGGATTCGTGGCGGGGGGGGGGAGAGCAAGAGGGTTTGCAAATAATAATCTTATAGTGCCAACTTCTTTGCATGCAACCTGAAGGTGGTGACTGGGGCAGGCAGGTCTCGTCTCAGGCTTGAGATGCTGATGTTCAACCACAGTGGTCCTAGGATGGAAAGAACTTCTTTTTCTCCAGCTTCCTGTGGGCATTTCGTATTGGCAGCAGTACAGATTTTAGCCACCCTAAAAGTTATCTATGTTATTCTGGTATTTTATTCCTTTACAATTCACCAGTCAATACATAATATGGAATGTCTTCCCGTATGATTGTTTGCTGTCTATTTTCTGTGGTAAGAGAGAATATCACTTTATTTCTTTCATCTATTTTTTTATTGTTGGACATGGGACTTGAACTCAGAGTGTGGGCATTGTCCTTTAGCTCTTAAGGGTGGAACTTTCACAAAGAAAAATACTTTGATGAGCAAGAAACCGCCCACACAGTGTGTAAATGATGGCCTTTCTGTTGGTAATGTGAGCCCGTTATTCCGAATCACTTTGGGATAGCTGTCTATACAGCCTCATGCACCAGGGCTTTATCATGCCATTTAGCATATAGTTTTGTTCCAAGGCAGCAAATCTAATCCAGTGTGTCATGTGACTCTTTGATAATTTATAGCAACAGCAAGGGGAAGGGAAATACCCAAGCCAGAAACACAGTCCTTCATGATAAAAAGTGTGTTTTGGTTTTCTGTGCTTTTCTTGTCACTTCAACAAGGCATTCACCAACCAGGCCAAAAGGAAGAGGGGCCAGAGAAATAGTAGACTATACTTCCAAATGCTGGGTGCAGACATGGCCCCCCCTCCTCTCCTTTTTTTTGAGGGAATTCTAGTGCAAAACTTTGTCAAGAGACAGAATTGTTCTTTCACGGATTATGAATCGACTCCGTTTCTTAATGAAGAAGGAGACAGCTCCCTTCTTCTCTCCCAGAGATGACTGAAGCGAATCTCCAGCACAGACTGTCTTTCAACTAAAACCACAATAATTAAATAAGTCAATCATAAGGATTTGGATTAACTTGAAGCTATGATGGGAAAGTTTATTTGAAAGCTGGGTGTGCATCAGAGAGCAAGGAAATCATTGGCTGTTTTAATTTTGCCTGAGTACTTCATTGTCCTAGATTTATTATAAATCTGAGGCTAACTAGGCTCCTTTCTTTCCTTTATAATGAAAATTAAGCAGGAGAAAATGACTTTCGTCATATTAATGGATTAACCTCCTCATCCTTCTCCTTTTTGGGGCATACGGGGTTGGAAACCTGTTGTTGATGACTCTGGGGAGAGGGCGGTAGCCAGCTACTTCCATTCCTGTCCTGAAAGAGTTTATAGTTGAAAGAATAGGGAAGTTAAGCTGGCTTAAAGTTCCCAAGGACAGAGGACAAGCCCGTGAAGCATGCAACCATACACTTGGGACTGTACATGTTGACTTCTGTGCAGTGAACTCATCTGGACTGCCATCTTCAAGAGTAGCTGGCATGAAAGGACAAATCCTCCTTCCTGGATTGGCAGCTATCTGTCAGAAATCTCTCTCTCAGCGCCTAGGCAGACTGTAAACTACCATCCTCTACATCTGAGCCTCCTGAGTAGCTTCGATTGCAAGCATGAGGCACCAAACCCACACCTGGCTTGTTTTATGGAGTTTACTGACTTTGACTTTGGCGATTGCAATCCCAGAAGGCTAAAGGTCCCAGGCAGCTAATCACCATGAATGAAGGCTTCTTCCATGTATGGCCCCAGCTAAGGAAATTCAGCCTTCATTCGCCTATCAGTTTTGGCAGTTGGACCTGAGTTTCCCAGAGATGGTGTAAGCTGTCAGAGCTGTGTGTCCATCTTGTGTGGAGACAGAGTTCATTTTTGATGTATCTACCATCCTTTGCACCACCCACCTGTAGTTTGTGCCTCTTTCCGGAAACCAAAAAAAAAAAAAAAAGATTTAGAATGAATTACATTCAGATATAGAAGGCAGTCAGGAAAAGAAGTCGAGATGGAATTGAAGGGATAGAAAAGCTGTTTTCTCTTGATCAATAAGAATTTATTAAGCTCCATTGGGCTGAATGCTTTAGGGGTACTAACAAAATAGAAAACATTATGTCTAACCTACAAGGGCTGGGAAAGTCCCTAGAGGCAAATGCAAATGCCCCAGTATGTGAGAGAATTAACAAAAGCCAAGATACACATAGGTGTGAGGGGGGTAGAGATAGAACATTGGCAATCTAAGCATGACTTCCAGCCTGTGTCTAGGGTCACTAAATATTCCTTATCTGTGATGAGAAAGGGCTGAAACTGAGTATAAATACCCTGTGACATGTACATCGATAGAACAGGGGTCCCTGTTTGGCCTATTTCAGTCATTTCAAACATCGGAGCTTGCTAGGTGCAGGTGACTCATGCCTGTAATTCCAGCTACTGAGGAGGCTGCGATCTTTAGCCACAAGATCATGGTTCAAAGTCAACCCTATGCACAAAGGACTGCAAGATTCTATCTCCCGGTAACCAGAAAGGAAAGAATTAGGGTGGAGGCATAGCTCAAATGGTCTAGTGCCAGAGATGAGAAAGCACCCTAAGCAAGACCCTGAGTTCAAGCCTGGGTGCTGGCAAAACAAAAGAAAACGTGGAGCTTTTGGCTGTTGTTGTTTCAGCCTTTGCTTTGTGTTGTCATTTTACAGTGTTCATTTCTTTTGATCTTCACAATGACAGATTCAGCCGGTGTTTCACTTTGGCTACATGGAGACTTACTGTTCAGTGTCAGAGGTTGAGCAGTTTGAGTTATTTACTGTTCATTGGGGCTTGATAGCTTAGATTAGTAAACTAAATGATCAATTCAGGAAAATCTATCAGAAAAAAAACCAATAATGAAACAAACTATGTCTAAGGTCCTTGTCCAGAGCATAAGCTGGCAAATACATAGAAGAACTGTGTTTGAAGGGACATCTTTTTAGAGGATACAATTACTTATCCATCACTGAGAAATTGAGATATATAGAAAGGCTAAATTTTGAATCATATTAGAGAGGCGGTTCAGCTCAGCAATTTTAAAACACTGTCAGCTAACCAGCTGCCCACTGAAACGTCTATGGACACCAAAGCATTTTTGTCTGTCTGTCACAGGAATCCTTTATTAGTAGGCCAATTGATAGTTTAGAAAATAACAATTCAGAAACAAGTTTCCAGTGAATGAACTTAATTACAGAATTGGAGGAAAGCTTGCTGAGAAGGGAATTGTTTATAAGGACTTCCCAATATTTTTCTCCATTGCCTGTTTTTTTTCTTTTGGTGATACCCTATATTTCTGCCCCTCATCTGAAGATTTGAGATCCATTCATTGCTAGATTAAGACCTCCTTGTTGCGGAAAAACATCTCAAACTTTCCTTTATTCATTCACACATGAATTATTGAGTGACTATTTAGTGCCAGCCACTACCCTTGTAAGTGTTGGCACCATTTCTTAGAGTCACTTGAGCTTTGTGGATTCCATTGATCTGGGACTGTTCTTTCCTGAAGTCTAGCAGGTGGGATCACATAAGCTCAAAGAGAGGGCCTTTGGAGTATGCCAAGCAAGAGTGGGACATGACCCTGTCATAGATTGAAGAGGAGTATCAAAAATGATGTGGAATGTTTACATTAAAAAAGCCTACGCTGCTGGCTCATGCTTCTAATCCTTAGCACTCAGGAACGTGAGAGCTGAGGATCGTAGTTCAAAGCCAGCCCAGACAGGCAAGTCCATGAAACTTTTATTTCAAATAAACTACCCTGAAAAAGCCAGAAGTAGAGGTGAATCTCAAGTAGTTAGAGTGCTGGCTGTGAGGGGGGAAAAAGAACCTCAGGAACAGCCCCCAGGCCCTGAGTTCAAGCCCTACAAAGCACACACACGGCCGGGAGTTTGGCCTAGTGGTTAAAGTGCTTGCCTAGCATGCATGAAGACCCGGGTTCGATTCCTCGGTACCACATACATAGAAAAAATGCTGGAAGTGGTGCTGAGGCTCAAGTGGTAGAGCTCTAGCCTTGAGAAAGTCCAAGGACAGTGCTCAGGCCCTGAGCTCAAGCCCAGGATTGGCAAAAAAAAAAAAAAAAAAAAAAAACCCACACACACCGCACACAAACACACATACAGGCATAAAACCTATGCACAAATGTTCATAGCAGCTTAAGTCAAAATCTGTAACAACCTGAATGCTTAAATAAGTTCTGCTGCACCTCTTTTAGGGACCTCTGCTCAGCCATGAAAAGGAATGGCCCACAGATAATTTCAGTGACTTGGATGGGGTTTTTGGGTTTTTTTTAGAACTTGGTCTATGTTTTGATGGTGGTGGTGGTGGTGGGGCTGGTGGTTGTCTTTTTTTTTTTTTTAAGAACCAAAGAACCACATCATTTTTTTTTCCCAGCCAAATAACAGTCTTTAATACAATCACAGAGCTGAAGGACTTATGTGTGGTTCTAGAATTCAAGGTGTCGGAGTGCAGGAAGAAGGTTGCCATTATGAAAGCACAAGGTCTACACTACTGCCCATGGCAGACATGTAGGTCTGGGAGTGTGATATAATCGTGTACTGTGTACGCCCATCTTTCGATTCTCCATTGTGATCAGCTCTCTTCTCTATCTCACTCATGCTTGGAAGGGTTCTGGGCAGGATCCATTCACTAGGCCCAATTCACATCATCCCCAAAGTACTTTTAAAGCTTCAGTGATGTAAATATTTTACGTTATTTATGTTGGTCTGCTGATGTGGCATAAGCTTAACCCCGTTTTCCTCCCTGCCTCACAGCCAGCTGCAGGAGGCTAGCGGGAGAGAAGTAAAAGAAGTCGGAAACCAGTAAAATTCTATTGCAGGAATCGATAGTTTGTTTTCTGTTTGGGGGGAAAAATAAGGTTATGGATTTTTTTCCTGCAACACAATTATTGATGGGTTCCATTAAAGCCCGTGAGAAATTCGATGTTTAATAGAGTTGTCCCTTCGAGTATGCTGAGGAGATTGATCTAGAAAGTTTTCACACCATTTGAAAACAAGTGTAGGAAGCTGTCTTGAATAAATAGGAGTGAAGGTCAGAGGGATTCTGTTTTCAAAACCATGGGCAAAAGATATACTATCACCTAACTTATACATGCTTTACTTTTTTCTGTATTTAATTTTTGTACCAGTACGAGGGCTTCTTAGGGCCTGGGTGCTGTCTCTTGATTTTTTTTTTGGCTGAAGCCTGGAGCTCTACCACTTGAGCCAAAAAACACGCTCAGTTTTTTGGTGGTTACTTGAGATAAAAAGTCTCTTGGGCTTTCTTGTCTGGGCTAGCTTTGAACTGGGATCCTCAGATCTCAGCCTCCTAAGTATTAAATACGCTTTAAAAATCATTTTGTTTGGACAAGATGAGGGGCATGAGTTGGGGGGGGGGAGAGAAATGGGGACCAAGACATGAGAAAGGGTATCAATGTGTGTGAAGTAATGCACCTTCTATCTGGTGAATATAATGTAACCCTTCTATTAATTACAATAAAAATATATGGGAAAAAATCATTTTGTTTGGAAAACAATGTGATGACTTGGTGCTGGTGGCTCATGCCTAGAATCCTATCTGCTCTGGAGGCTGAGATCTGAAGATTGCAGGATCAGTGTCTGCCCAGGCAGAAAAGCCCAGGAGACCCTGGAAGAAACCTGAAAGTAGAGCTGTGGCTCAAAGTGGTAGAGCACTAGCCTTGAGCTGAGGAGCTCAAGGACAATGCCCAAGCCCTGTGACCAAGCCCCCACCACCATCCAAAAATAAAATTAAGCACATCTGTTATTCTGCACGTCTGTCTATAAGGGCTCCGTGCAGTCTCAAAGTGTCAGGCTGCATCACCATTGAGAACAGCCACCAACCCGTGGGCAAGGCCTGCTTGCACCTCAATAATGACCACTTTAGATAGAAAACATATAATTAAGCTCTGGGCACAGAGCATGACACTGAAGGCTATTGCTAAGTAACCAGTCTACAACCTACTTTATTAGCATAAGCTTAAAAGAAAAAAGCACCACTCAGCCTAGCCTGCCCAGACACCACAGGGTTCCTTTTGCATTGGAGGCACTCACTGAGCAATTTCGTAAAGAGGAAGCGATAATGAAGATTGTTACCCTGTTGCCCTGTTAGCCATACTTAGCACAGGAAGAATTAGGAATGAGAGGATCCCATTAGCCTTTTTTTTAAATATGAATCCTGAAAATCATGAATTGTGAAGTGGATTTTATTCAAGACAGGAGAGCCATTTGGTGGGGACCTGATCATGAGATGCTACTCTATACTCCTCTCTTTGAGTGACTTCTGATTTTTTGATGTTCAGGATGAGAATTGGTTTAAGAAAGACATCTTCTCCCTCCCCTTTCCCGCCCTGCCCCACCCCTGGAGGCTATAATCCCAGCTACCTGGGAGGCAGAGATAAGAAGATGGTAGCTCAAGGCCAAAAAGTTTTGAGCCTCTCTTCAAAGCAGGGTGGGTATAGTGGTATGCCAGCCTCTGTGTGTGTGTGTGTGTGTCTGTGTGTCTGTGTGCATGTGCCACTCACTGGTACTGGGGCTTGAATTCAGAATTTACTCTTCTCCTTTATCTTTTTAACTCCTTTATCTTTTTCTACTCCTTGAGCCACACCTCCACTAATGGCTTTCTTTTGGGGGGGTGGGGTGGAGATTGGTTCATTGGAGATGAGTCTCTCAGAATTTTCTGCCCAGGTTAGCTTCTAACCAAGATCCTGACCTCTCAGTCTCCTAAACTGCTAGGGTTACAGGCATGAGCCACCAGAGTCCAGCTGGGGAGAAGATAAGAAAGGTTGTTGGGGTCACCTGAGCTCGAGGAGACTTTGAGTGTTGCCAGAGAGAAGAGGGACGCTGGGATTGGGGATTCAGTGGATGGGTGGGTGCAGCAGAGCGGCTGACTGAGAGCCAAGAGTGGATTCTGGATCACACCAGTCCATCTCCTGACCTGGGCGGCATGGTAGAATGAGGTACTACCCAGGCAATAAAAACACACACCAACAGAGATTAGCTGTTGAAAAAGATAGCTTGGGAAGCAATTTACTTTACTTGTATAGCGTGGTCCTTTCTCCTTCCTCTGACCATTGATCTCCTTTAACGTAGAAATTGATTCGTCCACTCATGTATCTTAAATGCCAGTTACTACCACATGCCTTGGTGCCCCCGGCTTTGCTTGACTGAAAAAAAAAATGCACCTTGAACACACAGCCACATGAATGAAACTACAATTACAGACTGAAGGAATAGAAACAGAGCGGTTCTCTGGGAATAGAGACTCCGCAATAGCCTTATCTCCAATGAACCCTCAAAAAAGCCAGATGTAGACCTGTGGCTCAACTAGTAAAGCACCAGCCTTGAGCAGAAAAGCTCAAGGACAGTGTCCAAGCCCTGAGTTCAAGTTCCCAGACAGACAGACAGACAGACAGACAGACACACACACACACACACACACACACACACACACACACACACACACACTCACACATATCCTTCTGTGTAGCACAGTTGTCTCTAGAGTCTCCTGGACTGTTATGTCTATTAGGAGTGTTGAAACTGTTTTTCTTTCCCTGTTCTGGAATCTTTCAATGTTCATAAATATCTGCACTGTCAAATTTGATTCCCTCTATTTTGGAGAGACATTTACTGTGAAGTCACACATAATTTATAAAGAAACATTGAAAACACCCTTTGTCATGTCTGATATTTCCCTGAGATAGTGGGATGTCTTGATCAAATGAAACCTGACTTTGTTACCTAGGAAGAGTGGTGATTATTATTGGGGTTTTTTGTTGTTGTTGTTGTTGTTTCAAAATCTATATGAGAAAAGGGTGAAGCTCTCAAATACTGCGGAATTAATGAGGCTTTGAGTTGAAGATGTCAATGTCTCATCTTTAAAACTACAAATAATTTGCCTTGCCAAAATAACATTAGAAGCAGAGGAAGAAGATGATAGAGTGGGAATTGATGTCTACTTCCTGTCCTGTTTCTAAGCATCTCTGAGACTGGTGGCCATGCTTACACTATTCGAGTTTAGAGGACTGTTGGAATTAACAAGCAAACAACCAAATAATAACAGCCAGAGTGGAAGCCAAGTGCTGGTGGCTCACGCCTGTCTTCCTAGCTACTCAGGAGGCTGAGATCTGAGAATCATGGTTTAAAGCTAACCCAGGAAGGAAACATTTATCTCCAATAAACTACACAGAAAAAGCCAGAAGTGGTGCTGTGGTGCTGTGCTAACCTTGGGCAAAATAGGCTCAGGGACAATACCCAGGCCCAGAGTTCAAGCCCAAGAACCAACAACAATAGAAAAGAGCCAGAGCTCATACTTTTATCATCTCAGCCACTTGGGAGGTAAAGATCATAGCTCCATCATAGTTCAAGGCCAGCCTGAGCAAAAATTTCTTGTCCAGACCCTTTCTTTAAAAATAAGGCATGGGGCCGGGAGTTTGGCCTAGTGGTTAAGGTGCTTGCCTCACATGCACGAAGACCCGGGTTCGATTCCTCGGTACCACATACATAGGGAAAAAAAGCCAGAAGTGGTGCTGAGGCTCAAGTGGTAGAGCTCTAGCCTTGAGAAAGTCCAAGGACAGTGCTCAGGCCCTGAGCTCAAGGCAAAAAAAAAAAAAGGCAGAGACCGGATGTGGTGGCTCGGGCCTGTAATCATAGCCATGGAAACAAATGGGAAGTGGTGGGTTGGTCTTTTTATAGGCTCTAAGCAAGACCTTGAAAGCGCCATTACTGTAGAGCGCTTAATCATTTCTTTCACTTGAGTTTATTGAATTTAGCTCAATGTTACGGTTTGCCTAATTCTTAGTCTGGAGCAACTTAGGTCAAACGGTATTAAAACATAAGCTAATTTTGCACTAATAAAATTTTAGTGGAATAAGATTTTAGAGAATCAAATCGTTGATGGATCTGTTTATTTTGGAAACAAAGCAACCGCATAGCCTGGTTTCTTTCATGTATACAGATTTTACTTAATGCAATGACCAGTCTCTCTCACTTTGTTGGTTCCTCTTCTTGCTTTTTCCTCTACTATCTTCCCCTTCCTTCCTCCCTCAGTTGGTCCTCTCCTGCTTTTTGTCCCCCAAAAGCATATTTTGGGGTATCATAGTCACATAGCAATAGGGTTGGTTGTGTTTTCTGCTTCGTTTGGCATGGCTTGGATTGTTTTGGGCAATACTGCTGGGCACACAGTCTAAAACTTGGACCTTGCCTCTAGCCCCATTCTTTCCCTTAGTTAATTGGGAGGTGGCGTTTGTTTTTATGTTCGGGCTGTCTTGTGCTACAATCCTCCTTTGTGTGCCTCCCCATTTCAGTAGAAATAGCAGGCATGTGCCACCACTCCTAGCCACTTATTGAGCTGGGGTCTCTCCAATGTTTATATCCAGCTGGTCTTTAACCAAGATCTTTTGATCTCTGCCTCCTTAGGCTTGTGCCATTGTCCAGAATGTAATAATTACTTTACAGGGAAGGCCTTGCTTCCATGTGGGGAAGCAGACACCCCAAGATCTCTTGGTCTTTCACATAGGCCTTTCAAAACAATTTCCATGACCAGGGTTGATCCTCTTCACTAAGTACCCGTGGAGAGTAGACAGACGTGTTCCCTGTTTGAAGTGTTGCTTTAAAAAGTTTGACATGATTTGCTTTAAGTTCTTTTCCCTCCTCGAGCTCAGTTCACTATGTCGGAGTGATAACCCAATGGATTGTGTTGTTATCTTACTCATGCTGGAAATAGATTATTCTCAGTGTTAGAGTTCTTCCTTAGCACATGCAGGGTCAGAGTTTGAGCCCCTGCAGTGCAAAAACATGAAAACAAAATAAAAACACGCTTCCTCTTTCCCAACTATTTTGTAATATTGCCATTACCTGTAAGTCACAGCTTAACGTCTCCGCTAATATTTGTCTGAAATGTTCTCAAGGTTCACTATAAAGCGATTAACTTCATTAGATGTTAACATTCTCACCTGAAGCTAGTGCTCGTGGCTCATGCCTATGATCCTAATCTGAGGATCGTGGTTCAAAGACAGGAAAGTCCATGAGACCCTTCTCTCCACTTAACCACCAGAAACGTTGGTAGTGGAGGTGACAGGACTCAAATGATAAAGCACCAGAGCAAAAGAGCCGCAGGAGAACACAAAGTCCTGAGGTAAGCCTTGGTGCAGGCGCGCGCACACACGCACACACACACACACACACACACACACACACAATTGTAATCTGAAATATATTCACCAATAAGGTGAAAATGCTGGTTGGGAATGAGTAAATGATATTTTGTGCAGATTCTGGCCATTTGCATGCACCTCGCTCTGTTGTTTTGCTGTGTTTCACTGTCATGAGAAGTTTGTTTGTGAAGAGGTTCAGGGACAGAGTGTGATTTGCTTGGAATGACTTTCAGACTTTTTTTGGTTGTTTGTATCGGAATGTGTGCATGCGTGTTGGTGAGACTGCCTTTCAGAAGAAGCCCCTAATGACAGACAGAATCGCAGGGGACCCCAGGACGCTCAGACTTCGCCTCAAGCACTCCTCCAGCAAGCAAGAAAAGGTCTTTGAAGTCTTGTGTTTTATCTTAAATATGCATACAGAGTCCTATTGTGATGAAAGAAGGTTATTTTTAGATTACATAATATCCAGCACAGTTGAGACTCCAGGAAAAGGCATTGTGTTTATCCTCTGGTTCTTCATTTTTGGGGAGGGGGGGTAGTGGGGGATTGTTAAGGTTTGAACCCAGGGCTTTGCATTTGCCAGACAGGTACCCTACCCCTTGGGTCACACCTCCCACTTTTTATATTTATTTTACTCTAGCTATTGTTTGCATAAGGTCTCACATTTTTTTAACAGGGTGGGCCTTAGACCACGATCCTCCTATTTACACCTTCTGCCTAGCTGGGATTATAGGTGCATCTCTTGTGACTTTGAATGTTCACTAGATGAGCTGCCCAATGGCCCAGAAACCCTGAAGGCCCATTTGAAACAGACACAGATGCTTTTGATAACATGTTCCTGGTTTTAGGAATATCTAGCAGAGTTGCCTCTACCTCCTTTTGTACTGTGGACCGTCCCTGTAATCACATTAAGAGTTCTTTTCCACTGGGTTCCTATGGCTTACACCTATAATCCTAGCTACTCAGAAGAGTAAGATCTGAGAATTGTTGATCAAGCCAATCCAGGCAGGAAAGTCCGTGAAACTCTTATTTCTACCTCAGAACAAGCCAGAAGTGGTGTGGTGGCTTTAGTGATAGAGTATTAGCTTTGAGCAAAAAAGGCTCAGGGAGAGTGCTCAGGGCCAGAATTTAAGACCCAGGACTGGTGAAAGAAGAGAAAGATCTAATTTTTGACATAGGTCTTTGCTTTATGCTTACATGAAACATAAACCCATAAATGAATTTTTCACAGCGTACATGGGATTGTGTGTGGTGGTAAATACAGGCAAGAGAGGCTTTGCAGAAGCAAAACAGGACACCAAGAAGAACCAGTGCTGAGGACAGAAAAGGGAATAGAACACAAGTACCTAGAGCTGGAAGCCTCCCCTCCCCCCCCTCCCTCCCTCCCTCCCTCTCCACTTGACTTTTTTTCTGAACCAGTCCTGGTTCAGAAAAAGAAATTAGGAAAATGCTAAATTATTATCTCCTAGTTATTTGAACAGACAACTCTGTAATATGGGAGTAGTGTGGGGTCCCTGGATGTGTCCTGGGATGCAGAGAGAATCATGGACCCTGAGGGATGTGGAGTAGACAGCCCGGGAGGGATGTGTAGCTACCTTTGTTGGTTCCAGGTACTCCTGACCTCCCCTGCACTTCACAAGTAGGAAACTTCTACAGAATATGCCTAGATATAGTCTTATTTCTTATTTATGATGTCAATCTTTACCTTTTAATAGAATGTAAGTCTACTTAAACTTAGGATGAATGTTGCTATATTTAAATCGATTTCTGCCAGTTAACTCAGCCTGTCTTACTAATCTAATTTCTCTCCTGGGAGGAGAGGCATGCACTGTCTAGTGATGGGATAGGTGCAGAGGCAGACACTGTGTTGAAGAAATGGTAGAGAAACAAGATGGGAGCTGCAGTGATGTCTTCTCAGTTCCAGTCTCCAGTGCCCATACTTTTTGTTCTTTTCCTAGGTCTTTGTCTACCTGCACACTTTCAGAGCAGTTGATTTCCTTTCTAGCTCATTTCTCCATTTGCCATGTTTTCTCTCCATCTTCCTTGAGCTGATCTGTAAGAAAGAAATTCTCAACTATGTGCACAGCATTGGAAGTGGGACCATGGTCTTATGGAATTCCAGATAGAAGGCTTGGCAGACACCCTCTGTTGTGACGTTAGAACCTTGGCTTTTGGTCACCTAGTCTGTTATTTTATAGCTTCAATGGATTGCTATTCGTGGAAATCAACCCTTACTATAAAAAAATGAGTTTCTCAAATGCCTCCATAACAATTAGGTTAGAATTTTAATACAAGAACTAATGAGGCAAGTCCATGAAATTCCTAGTAAATTGTCCTAGAATACAGCTTAGAGAGATTTAGCAGACAGAATGGAAAAGGACAGTGAAGTCCTGGGGAGAGTTTGGAGGAGCTAAATGTATACACACGTGTGCGTATACACATACATACATATATACACACACCGGTTCATTGAATTAGAGAGGCAGAAAGTCGAGGAAATGTTTGGAAAGCAACGTTTGAAGAACTGGTGGTACCTTCTCTGGGAATCGACTACTGCCAAGTTTACAGCACACCATTTCCCAGCTCTGAGTCCATTGATGCATTACCTCGATTTCAAGTATCCTTTCCCTCTTTTGCAAATAAGAAATACCATCTCCCGGTGTCCATCTCAGAGTTACCATAGGTATAAATAAGGCATGCATTTGGAAAGGCTTTGGCACAGCACAGACAGGGAACATGCTCAGTGGGAAAGACTGAGAACAAGCCCCCAAACAAGAGAGGTCATTTCACAAACCCAACAGACGGTGCATTTGCTGGCGAGACACTCAGATAAGTGGAGAATGTTGCCTGTGTTGTTGGTTATTGTTTGCCTAGAAACTCTAGACATCCCTGGAAGATATTAAGTAAATCTGGGCTGAGTAAATAAGAGAATACTTTTTGTCAAAGTACATGTGAAATGAAGAACAGAAACATCACTGGGACTGGAGAGTGCTGATGATTTCAGTATTAGATGAGAGGAAAGTGAATAACCCCAAAACTGCAAGGGTACGGTAGCTGAGGAGGAACAAACTCAAGTACTTTTGCAGTCTCTACCAATACGCTTCTAATATATGTTGCCCTTCCCAGCTGAAAGCAAAGAAATGCAAATGTTTCCAAACCAGTGACATCACTGGACATTTATTAGTAATAAGCTTATGGAAGTTTAAGACATTTTTGCTTCCTAAAAAATGTTTGTGTCCCAATAGAGCAAAACCTAGATACATAAGGCCAGATAGAATGAGGCTAAATGAAGGACCTCCAGGATATAGAAACAAAAGCCATAGAATGAATGATTGTTGTCCTTAATGTACTATGTTATCTCTCATCTCTTTTGCTGTGCCTTGGTTATCTCATATGGTTACAGTATTTCACCTTGTTGTCTGATATATTGGATATATACTTATTTGGTTATGTAGAAAAGATGAGGGGCAGAGGTGGGGGGAGGGAAATGGGGACCAAGACATGAGAAAGGGTATCAATGTATGTGAAGTAATGCACCTTCTATCTGGTGAATATAATGGAACCCTTCTATTAATTACAATGAAAAGTATATGAAAAAATTGTTTGAATCCTAAAAACATGTTTACTTCCTAAAAAAATATTTTGCTTCCACTAAAATTCCTAAGGATGCATTTATAGGGCTTCAAATATAACTTATCTTATTCATATAGTTTTCTGCCAGAAACAGGGTGCTAGATATCTGAAATTTGTCTGGTTGCCACTTTAGGTTGACTAGTTTGAACTGTACACACTGATATTTGACATTCTGAGAATTTTTCTTAAATTAACCTATCTCATTTAATTAATTATCTCATAATTAATTCAATAATTATTATAAATTAATTAATGTATATTATATATTGCTAATTAATTAGTTAATTAATTTTTCTCATAGTAGAGGTAGCATATTCAACAGTGAATTCACTTAAGTTTAGTTCATTACAAAAGAAATACCCTTTCTCTTGAAAAAAATATATACCTTTGCTATTGGCATAGTGCTTCGTGTGTCTGTGTGAGTGGGGAGAGAGAAAGAGAGAGATTTGTTCATCAGGACAGGGGTCCTTGGAGCTATTTCCGGGAACATATTTTATCCCCAGGGCGTGTCTCTGCTGCTTTCTTCCCCTGCTCTGTCTAAAGTTAGCTTGCTAAATGTGTCCATGGCACTGGCAAACAGCAACAGGTGCTCTGGATAAGCTCATGAGCTGGCCGCATTCTTTAGATGGATAGTTCATTCCCAGCCAGAACACTGCCTTCTGACAGGATGAATTCCACTCCTTGCAATTTCTAACTCTGAGCTTACGTTACAAGGAGGACAAGGGAAAATGCAATGAAGATTTACTTCCTATTTCTTAGCAAGGAGAGGGGCAAAGGAGAGAGGGGAAGAAGGGAAAGGAAAAGGAAAGGATGATTCAGAGGAAGAGCTGAGGGAGAGAAAGGGGATGTGAAAGAGGAAGGTGGGGGTGGGAAAAGATGTTTTCATCAGAAACTTCCATAATCTCCACCATGACAACTGTCACAAAGCCCTTCATAGGAGAAAGGTCCTTTTTTAAAAAAAAAATTACCATGAAGAAATTTTACCTTTTTTTCCTTTTTTGTCTGTAGTAGGGCTTGAACTATAGGTCTGGGCACTGTCCATGAGCTCTTCAGCTCAAGACTAGTACTGTATCCCTTGAGCCTTCCAGTTTTCTGGTGGTTAACTGGAGATCCGAATCTCCTGAGTAGCTAGGATGACAGGTGTGAGTCACCAGCACCCGGCAGAAAATTTATATTTTCATCCCTTACACTTATCCCATGATAAGTTTCTCTGAATTAAGCAAGGCTTGCTATGTTCTAGCTAATGCTTATGGTCATGGGAAAGGGACGTAGGGAGCAACACAGTAAGAATGATTTTCGTGGGTGCTAGTGGCTTGAGCCTGTAGTCCTAGCTATTCAGGAGGTTGAGATCTGAGGATCAAGGTTCAAACCACCATGAGCAAGAAAGGCATGAGTCTCCAGTGAACCTCCAAAAAGCAGGAAGTAGAATGGTGGCTCAAATGGTAGAGTCCCAGGCTTGAGTGAAAAGGCTAACAGAAAGAATCCAGGCTCTGGGTTCAAGTGCCAGTATAGACATGCGTGCTTGCACACACATGCATACATGCGCACACACACATACACACAAATAATTTGATTTTTTTGTATATTGTTATGGTCCAGGATTACCAGTGTCAAAATTCCCTTCTTTTCTCCCCCAATTCTCTCCCTCTTTTTTAAAAATCAAATAAATATACTGTCCTTGTGTGTATATGAAGGGGTATAATCATTCACGAATAATCATTTGTGGCACCCCTCTCCTCTTGTAGAAGAAAGAATGGAAACACCTATAGACTGTTGAACTCCATTTTCTTTTCAGTCCCCACAGCAGGCAATGCCAGGGTAAGCCATAAGGAGAGCTTTTTTTTTTTTTTAACGACGAGGACATTTTTACTCACAGTACATCAGCTGTGGGTCCATAGGCTGGCTTATCACAGCAAAACTTTTTCATCAGACTCAGCTGTGACTTTCCGGGGCATGGGGTGGGGGGCGGGGTTGTGAAGCTCTATCCGTGTTACCACCACAGCTAAATTCATTTTTTTTCTCTGACCTTTGAATGGGTCTAGTGACCTAAGAGAAAAGAATTTTTAGCACCTCTTCTGTCACAGGGCAAATGGAGCCTTCCCTATGTCCTAATGCAGGACACTTGGTTCATGTGGCCTTGGGACCTTTATAAAAGTGGTAAAGTTGTCACTGCGGGTGTGGAGATGAGTCATTTGTGTGGCGATGAGTCATTTGAGGGTTATCACAGGATCCCAGATGGGTGAGGAAAATGGATTAAAAAAAAAGAAGAAGAAGTTTTATCACAGTGTCTAAAGCGACAGTGATTGGTGTAAAAGAGCAGCTGTCGAGTGTGAGGTCACCGTGCTCTCGTGGAAGCCCAGGCGAGCAACAAAGCCCAGTGTCATCCTCAGGGCTCACTCAGTGCCCGTCCAGAGCTGCCCTGCCACGGGCTGTCACTCTGGAATTGGACTTGGGACGTGCTCTACCCCATTGGTAGACTACAAGGGCCTAAGAGGGGGATAATGTCACAGACCTTCATTAAGTGAGGTGACAAGTGAAAGGAAAGAAATGAAAGGGCTGGAAGTTTGGCCTAGTGCTAGAGTTCTTGCCCCTTATTCTTTTGTGTCTCAGACACAGGAAAAAGAAGGCGGAAGTGGTGTGGTGGTTCAGGGGTAGAGTGCTAGCCTTGAGAAAGCCTGCAGAACAGTGCCCAGGCCGTGAGTTCAAGCCCCAGGACTGGCAAAAAAAAGGAAAGGAAAAAGGAGGAAAAAGAAAGGAGGGCAAAGGAAGAAAGGAAGGGAGAGGAAGACAAGAAATCAAGGGAAGGAGGAAGGAGAGGGAAAGGGAAGTGAGAAGAAAGGTAGAATGAGGAAAGCAGAAAGGAGGGGAAGGATGAAGAGTAGATGGGGAAGGGAGGAGAGAAGGGAGAGGGAGAGAGAGCTTCAGCATTCGTCTCCATAGCACAGGAAGACAAGGCTTGGTACTAAAGCAGGGAAGGAAAGAATATAACATATGCTTCAATTAAATTTCAGAGGTCACACACACACACCGCACAAAAGAAGCTTGTCCACTAAGATAGAGCATATTTGCATACCATATTAAAATAAATGTAGGTATTTCATGATTAGAAATACATCGGATTTTTCAATAACCACAAACTATTTGCTTTAAGACATGCATTACTGTATGATGCAGGCCATGAGTCTCTGGCAACCTGTCTTAGTGGCTTTGTCACCCTCCCCTCCTAGAGATGAGTCCTGGTTGACAACTAATCTGTGAAAATATAAATGTAAAACTTAAATAGCCGGGTTCGATTCCTCAGTACCGTGTATATAGAAAGGCCAAAGGTGGTAGCCAGGTAATCCTAGCTACTCAGGAAGCTGAGATCTGAGGATCAAGGTTCAAAGCCAGCCCCAGCACAAAAGGATCTGAGACTCTTCTCTCCAATTAACCTCTAGACAACGGGAAGTAGGGCTTAGCTCAAGGGTAGGTTCATAGCCTTGAGCTGAAGAGCTCAGGGACAGTGTCTAGGCCAAATTCAAGCCCCATGACCCACAAAAATAAAGAAAAGCCAGAAGTGGTGCTGAGGCTCAAGTGGTAGAGCTCTAGCCTTGAGAAAGTCCAAGGACAGTGCTCAGGCCCTGAGCTCAAGCTCCAGGACTGGCAAAAAACAAAAAACAACAAAAAAAAAACCTTTATATACCATCATGTTTCAACAGTATAGGGCTTTTGATTTAAACTATGCAAGATTATACCGATAAATACATATAAGACACACACATTGTCTTCTGCCTCAGGTATCGACATAGCCTTCGATTTCTGCAGAATGCCGTCATTAAACATGCTTGCACTGCTAGTTGGATAAGCACCCATACTAGATTTCACAAATGTTTTCATAGCCCTTTATTACGGGTTTTCATGCAGAGTGAAAAATCACATCCCACCACATAAAACCAAGGAGTTGCTTCTACACTATGATTAACTCTAACACGTGGTCAGGCTTCTTCCTTCCCAATCACTTTACCTAGCCTAGAAAGAAAATCTCTCCCATTTTAGACATGACCCTTTAACCCTGAGCCTCTTCAAACACAAAGCATTGTGGGCATTCTGCATAACGAAACAAAGGAAGGGAAGAGAGTTCAATGAGCATCATCCTGAAGAATGGCATACGCTTCTCCTCAGGTCAAAGTTTTGGAGTCCAGGACCAACTGTTTCTATACTTATTTGTCTTTCACATCTTATTTGTATTTTAAAAAAGATACGGCTGTCATGGAAGAGAATGGATTTCTAGTTTGCAAGGCCCCATGCTTTCTTAGCTGCAAAGCTTTCCTATCTTTTTTTTTTTTTTTTTGTCTTGGATTTGGTTTTTGTCTCGGTTTTTCAGATAGGTTTGACCATTTTTTTTCTTGCCCAGGCAAGCTTTGGAGTTTGATCCTACCAATGAAACTTTCCAGAAAGTTATGAAGAGGGTAGGATAGCTTCAAAGTGAGACTCTCAGATAGTTCCAAGTCTGGGGGGACTGCTGTAGAAAACCATTGGTAGAAGAATCTATTGCTCTGGCAATGTTTGGAGCCTGAAGTGTTTGCTAGCATGCACTGTCAGAAGCCATTTCTCATGTGGTTATCCGCCCTACTTCCTTTAAAACAAAACATTTGGTACAGGATACAAACTGGTCTCTCCTCTTCGCAGACATAATAATGAGATGTTAGCTTCATGAAAATGCCTCCACTTTGGTAGTAAGTGATCAGGTTTACCTCTGGATGAGAATGGAAAAAGCCTACTTGGTCTTACCACGCATGTCCAGGTTTCTTTGTAGTACCGATGGCTGCTTGTCTAGCTGACCGCTTGTATTCTTTCAGCGCTGTTTTAGCAGACACCACCACTGTCAACCATCAACCCAGGGGGTATCTGCCTGAGGAAGAAATGCACATGCACAACGCTGTGTGTTTAGATAGCATGGGAACTTCAGAAACATGTTTAATGGATGGAAGCTGCAAAAGTGCCCAGCAGCTTTAGAAAGTCCTCCTGAGACACACAGACCTTTGACTATTTCATATTTCACAAGATGGCTGATGGTATTTTCGTTATTTTGGTTTTCTTTTTGTTGTTGTTGTTCTTGTCTTCTTGCCCTTAAGTGGGTGTACTTAAGTAGTCACCATGTAACAAAGCAGTTTATGGACACAGTGTATCTTAATAGTTGTCATTCCTCTCACCATTCAAGTACACATGTATGCAGTCTAATGGGATGGCATATTTTAGAAAGTACTCTGTCTCTGTTTGCATTCTTCAGGTACTCCGGGATACACTGGATATCTAACTGTTGAGTGGTATTTTTCTTATTCAAAGGGCTAACTATACCCTGATGTGTAGTTTTCAAAATCAGTCAGTGATAACTTCGCATACTTAGTATAAGCACAGAGTCCATCAAGAGAGCACATTTCAGAATTGGGGGAAGAGAATTCAGGATACCATTTCTGCCAGTAACAGCCTGAGTGCAATCCTTACACATTTCTCTTCCATGCAGAAAAATTTGTTTCTAGTGAATTAGGTCTGTATTTGTATTTGTATTAATTGGAATGAAAACTCATTATTAGAGCAAACTCACAGAGTGTCGATGCTTCATTACGAGGCGCGGCTCCCAGAATTAAAGAAAAAGATGTTAGTGAAGATTCAGTATAATGTTACAAAACAAAAGTGTAATCCACTGCCTTCCGTCTGTCCAGCACTCAGAAGTTATTTGTTAAGTACTCATGAAATTCCAGTTCTTACCTAGGTTATATTAAAACAAAAACCAGGGAAAAGGGAAAATAACTCACATCTTGTGTTTTCGGAAGGTGTTCCCTTTAGGAATACACATAGTAAGCTTTCATGCTACCACATTGCTTTAGGAATTGAGTAACACATTTACCTATTACACACCTTGGCTCTTGGATTTATGCAGAAAGGACTGAAAGGCGGCACGTGCTAGGTTAGCATGTGTGACTGATGAGTGTGACTTCACCAGACAACTTCATGGAGGAAAGGACTGTTCTAGCTCCTCTCTGGTTTCACAGATCTCAGTCCATGGATGATATCAGCTCCATGTTTTGGAGCCTGTGGAAAGTGAACACATCACGGTGGAGGGCAAAGGAAAGCTGTTCACCTCGTGGCAGCCATGAAGCAGAGAGGGAAAGGGGGACCAGGCCATCCTCAAAACATGCGCGCTTGACACCTCACTTTCTCCAACTGGACTCCTTTCTTCTAGTAGCCGATGGTGCTAGGAACTCATCAGAGGAGCAACCGTGTAATAAGTTCAGCAAGATGATGATTCATTCCCGTATCAGTAATACATACCTCCAGCGGGAAAACCAAGCCTTCAACACAGGAGCCTCGTGTGTGTGTGTGTGTGTGTGTGTGTGTGTGTGTGTGTGTGTGTGTGTGTGTGTGTGTGTGTGTGGTTGGGGGGAAGAGTGACTGAATCCAAACGCAGCAATCTGTTACTGACTTTTGACATCTCCTGGTGAAAATGAGGGTCAAGAAACTGGAATTCTATGCGAGTTGAACTCAAGGAGAGGTGATCCTCAGAGGATGTAGAGATTGTGTCTGAGTCAGGCAGTAGTGTGTGGATTGAGTACCTGGGCAGAAGCAAAGGAGTCGTGTAGAAATGATAGAAAGGAGAGTTTGGGAACAGCGATGGCTAGTTCTTTTTTTGATCATTATTGAGTTGTGCGGTGTCCCGTTCATTCTTGTGCATATGGATATATGATATAGTAAAGTAGAATGCTTCCTTCCTCCCAAGCAAAAATAATGAAAGGAAAGGCCCGTGTTCTATGGGAGGAGATGTCTAACAGAGAACAAATACCTATAAGACATATAGAAGGGTGTGATGAGTATGTTTTTGTATGCTGCCATCTCATTTGAATCCAGATATCAATCGTCCCTGCAGACAGGGAAATGTGTCGTGTGATGTTCTGCATACTTATTTATCCATCTTTTGTTTGCTTTTCCCATTCAATTCTGTACTCACTGTAGTAAGAAAGCTTGAGAGCATATACATTCTGACCTTCTCTTCTCTGAGAGATAGAGATTTCTGTCCATCAAGCTTATGTTCCACTTGTTTTAGCATAAAGGTAAGTGGTCATCTCTCTCCTTATCATGATTCAGGTCATGTCCCCAAAACATATATAATCACTTGGAGAGGGACTATAGTAATATGGAGGCACTAGTCTTAGGCCATATGACCAGGAAAGTGTTCAGAAAGTGGACCTCAGTCCTACTGTAACTCAAGAACATGGAATGAGAAAGGGGTTTGTTCTTCAAAAGCGATGGGAATTCCCATCTTTCAAAAAAAATGCGCAAGGAGTCTTTAGAAAGCAAAGGCTGCCAAGAGCTCACCCCCACCCCCAACGCCACCCCCACCCCCAGCCCCACTGTTACTTGCTCCTTCCAATACATTATATATGCCTCATGGTTTTCCCATTCACTGGGAAATGATATACCTGCAAAGACATCCACTAGACCAGTGAATGAGTAGCTCAGGCACCTAATTGTGGCTGACCTAGTTAACAAACATGTTCTGCCATTGAGAGCAGAGAGTATAAAACATCTGGCTGTGTTTAACTGCTTTTACAGCATGAAGAAAGAAAAGAGACTCAATTAGTTATAGTATGGTTGAGTAGATACTTAATTGAATAATTACTGGTTTGGGCCAAGGCAAGTTTTCATCCATTACATTCATTATCAATACCTGGTTGATATGGACCCTTAAAAATGTCTTTTGGAAAAGGAAATATTCATATAGGCAGAGACATTTGGCGAGGTGTATCTACCCTCACTTGACACGTTCCATGGCGTGTTTACCATTAAAATATTTACTGACTTTTAATAAAAGTAAACCACCCAGCAGCTAAATGCCTCAAGTACTTTTGTGCTGTCTGCATGTGGTATGATTAAATAAAATTCTTAGCTCTTTTTCCTACACTTCAGAAATGATTGTAGGTGATTACATTAGTGTTGTTAGAAAGATGAAATGGAACACTTTTGATTATGTCTCATAACAAACTCGGCAGGCCTGAGTTCCTCAAACTCCCCCAGAAAACTCAATATATAATAGAGACATTTACTTGAACAGAAGCGCATTCCCAGAGGGTCATTTCAGAGGGCGATGGTGAGTGATTTCCTAAGACAATGTGGTTTGCTAAGGGATGGGGATTGAGAAAAGAATTTCATCACATTTCATCCATAAATCATGCTTGGAAACAGAAAACTGAGATGATAATCCCTGCAAGGCCCTTCTATATTGAAACTGGAATACATTTAAAAAATGTACCGAATCAGGCCAGCACAGCTGAGCCCAGCCCTACTAACTTAAACATATTCTTTCATTTCATGTACAGTTAAAAAAAAGTCATCTCACACAAAGTCTAGTTCACCTCATCTAACTTACCGAGTGCCATACCAAAAGTGAAAAGAAAGAAAAGGGTATATGTGTGTGTGGGGTAAGTGGTTCCATGATTTAGGATATCCTGCGGATTTGGTTGGCACTCTTTCAACTCTACTACCCTTTCATACACAATTTGAAAAGCAAAACAAAAAAGCTGTGTCTGTGCCCCTGTCTTTATTGGCATAACAGAAGTAGGCAAGACTAGGTAATACAATGGAAGAAAGATGTGCTGGTTCACTCTTCTAGAAGACACCATGTCCGAACTCAAAGTATGCATAGAAAGATTCCAGTGGTATAACTCCTTCAAACCGATGACTTTCTAGGTTAACAAAATACCAGGAAGCCAAAACATGTGTTGTCAAGAAGAGGCAGAGTTCAAGGGCAG
This sequence comes from Megascapheus bottae, assembly GCF_031878675.1. Classification (NCBI taxonomy): domain Eukaryota; kingdom Metazoa; phylum Chordata; class Mammalia; order Rodentia; family Geomyidae; genus Megascapheus; species Megascapheus bottae. The sequence continues at coordinate 7,385,435 of NC_143537.1, read as the reverse complement.
GGAAGGAGGGCTCACAAATAAAGAGAGGAAGGGTGGGCTGGTTCAGCCATAATATTTCACATACACAGTCAAATGGAAGGAGGTGACTGGAGGGGAAGGGTGGGCTGAAGAGAAAGGAGAGGGATGGAAGAGGCGACACAGATCAAGATACATTGTCCTAATAAACAGATGGGTTGAACTGAAATCCCTCTGTAAAACTACTTAAAAAATGTTTTGTAAAGCTAGGCCTTGGGGGCTCACACCAGTAACCCTAGCTACTCAGGAGGCCAACATCTGAGGATCACAGTTGAAAGCCGCCCTGGCCAGGAGTCCAGGATACTCTTTATCTCCAATTAACTACCAAAAAAAAGCCAGAAGTGTAGATGTGGCTCAAGTGGTAAAGCACCAACCTTGAGCAAAAGAAGATTGGGACTAGTGCCCAAACCCCCAGGTTCAAGCCTCATGATTGACCCAAATTTGTTTTTTATGTTCACAAAACAAAACAAAATCTCTATGTGGACGCTTGGCCAGAGATGTCTTCCTTCATGATAGCAGGACAGAAGCAAAACGAAAAGGCCAAAGGAAGCAATAATGGCTCAAACTCACCCTTTATAGTGGTTCCTAGGTGTAAGCCTAGAATGTTGCTGTGACCTAATCCTCTATTAGTAAACCTACAGCCTAATACTGTTACCATGACAAGTAAGTGTCCATTATGATTCAAAGGCACTTAACCCATCCTGCACACACACACACACACACACACACACACACACACACACACACACACACACACAGTTGCAGTTGCTTTGAAGGTTAGATGCATCCCATATGCCAAGTGCCAGGCACTGCATTTGAACAGTGGGTGGTAGAGACAGCGCACTTTGTTTGTGGGCATACCTGGAATTTGAAAACACTTTCGGAGGAGCGTTCTGTGCCGGCTGAGAGATTCGGAGCGTGCGGTTCCCAATGGCTTTTGACTGTCAGGCTGTACTAGCAAAGTCATCATGACAGGAAACAATTGAGGAGCTGTCGCTTCGCAGAACTCCTGGGAGAGTTCCATTTGTCTGTGTTTTGTAAGTAGTTGTCTGAGCCCTAGGGGAACAGAGAGTTCTGACTCTGAAGTTCCCTCCCCACGCACAGGCACGAGGAGTTGCCATGTTGTTTATCTGTGTGGGTAGGGGCTGCTTTGTCTGTTCCCAGCCCGATCCAAGGATGCAAGAAACATTTCTTGGCCTCCCCTAAAATGAACTTTATTGGGGTGCCTTTCTGCTTTCTGGAGCCTATTCTGTGTGTAGGTTTTATGATCAGGGTTATACGATACCCAAATGAATACTCATGTTTAGTGTTTGTCCCAAAGAGAACCATGAAGACACTTGTATGCCTGGCAGTGAAGTGGCTTTCCAACCTAGAAAGACAGTGTTACTGGGTCAGTGACTTTATAGGACTCGAGATAAAAAGAAATGGCCAACATTCTTCCCAAACACTGAATAAGCAACGAGTTTGGACTTTAAGCGTATCTTTAGTCCATTTTCCCATTACTTTTATTTAGCATTTGCTCCAAGAAATCTGGTCTGAATTTTTTTGTCAGTCCTGGGGCTTGAACTCAGGACCTGAGTGCTGTCCTTTGGCTTTTTCAAGGCTAGAGCTACAGCACCACTTCCAGGTTTTTTCTATGTATGTGGTACCAAGGAATTGAACCTGGGTCTTCATACATGCTAGGCAAGCACTCTACTACTAGGCCAAACTCCCAGCCCCGAGATGGCTTTGGAGCAGCAAATGCTGAATAAAAAGGGAACGTAGACTAAAGATACACTTAAAGTCCAAACCAATAGTGGGGTGTAGAGGTGTATCTGTGGCATCTCGTTCTTGTCATTCTAGCTATAGTGCTGGGAACATAAATAGGAAGACTGCAGTCCAGGTGGGGGGCCTTGGCCCAAGGGAGGCCTTCCGATTAAATCCATTGGATATACAGACTTCTAGATATCAAAAAAGATTTTTTTTAATAAAAGGGATAAGAAAAGAATGGGAAAGCAGTGCATTTTGTGTTCAGCTTTATAATTCTCTTTCAAATGTGGATCTTTCAAAATTTTAAAGTTATGTCTTCACAGATATAAGCTACGGTCTTTCCCAATCTGAAACTTCAAGCATTATGAGTCCATAATGAACCATTATTTGCTAAATGGCTGGGAAGTTGCTCAACAATCTTTCAAGTCAGAGGAAAAAGGGAGGACAAAGGGAAACGTGAACTTGTTGGAGCCATGGAGGATGAGGTTAGATGTACAGTGAACCCTCTTATATCTGGCTTGGCTTTTGATGGTTTTCACTTACCTGAAATAAAATTGTTAGGTAGAAAATACTAGAAATAAGACATTCATAAGTTTCTAGATTGCATGCAGTTCTGTGTGATATCCTCAAGCTCTACCCTGCCCTCCTTTACAGAAGAGTATTGTTAGAATATGTTCTTTGTTGTTAATATCTTCTAGTGCCTGGGTTATCAACTAAACTTGGCTGTAGGTATGAATGTTTGGGGAGAAGCATAGTATACAAATCACCGCATTTCCTGTGGTTTCAGGCATGTTTGGTGTGAGTGGGTTGGGGATACTTTGCTTTGAGGAGATGAAAGGAGGAACAAAGTCAGAAAAAAATAATAAAAACCAGAAAGGAATATAGTAGGATGATGGAGGCTATCCAGCAATCGAAGGCCAAATTAGGTTTAACGTGAGCAGCTGAATGCCAGAGTAGGTTCAACCAGTGTTGGTATATTAATGGAGCTTGCACAATGATCTAATGAGAGTAGTTGAGTGTGTACTGATGAATAAGAGAGTCATAACAATTTTATCGTTATTATTATCATTAAGTATTATTGTTGGTACCCAGGTGTTTGAATGCAAGAGACTTGCCCTGGTTCCATTTTCTTGCTTAGCTGGCAATCTGCCATTTGAGCCATGCCACCAGCCTTGCTTTGTGCTCATGATTTTGGAGATGGTATCTTGCAGACTTTGCTGCATGGGCTGGATTTGAATTCAAATCCTCCAGATCTCAGCCTTCTGTGTAGCTGGGAATAAAGGCACGAGCCAGTGATTACTGACTTTTACAATTCATTTTTAAGGGTTTTTTTGTTTTTGTTTTTGTTTTTTTTGGCCAATCCTGGGGCTTGAACTCAGGGCTTGGCCACTGTCTCTGAGCCTCTCTGTGCTCAAGGCTAGTGCTCTATCCCTTGAGCCACAGCACCACTTCCAGCTTTTTCTGTGTATGTGGTATTGAGGAATCGAACCCAGAGCTTTATACACAGCAGGCAAGTAACTCTGCCACTAGGCCATATTCCCTGCCGCTAATTGCTAACTCTCCCTAAGCACCATGTTCAAATTTTTTTCTTCACCACTGCATAATCTTTATAAAAACCCTATAATTAAGTCTTAGGATTATCTTTACAGATAGGGATAAGGAAGAAACTGAGTTTCTGAGGGTTAAATGGTCACATATAGTCCAGTTGCAAAATGAGAATTGAATTGAACTCAGCCCGTCTGATGCGAAGTCTGTCTCCTTAATTGCTATGCTAAGCTGCTTCTCATTCCTATTAATGAGTATGAAATTGAAGCCGAATGGTGTCATGATTTAATATTTTCTATGAGTAATGGACTAATGTAATTTTAATAGCACTTTGTAATTTAGAAAGGCGTTTGTACCCACAGTGTTTCACTTGGGTTTCAATATCTCCTGTGTAGTAGATAAGGATTATCTTTTTCTGAGTGTATCAAGAGACAAAATTAATGTTCAAAGAGGTGGAGTGACTTGCTCAAGGTCAAAGAACTGATCTAAGTTAATATAGCAGAAGTGCTCTGGACCCTGTGGTCTTTCCATTTACTAAAAGGTTTGGATCCTCGGCCTGTATAAAATGGTAGATTCAAGGAAGATCTCAAATAGTGCCAATCTCTTAGGAAGCCCAAATCTAAAGTTCAGCAAAAGAAAAGAACAGGAAGCAAGTTCTCAAAAGAGATGTGGTGGGGACAAGGGGAAACAAGGTAGATGAATGAAGAGGAGGAGAATGTCTGTCCTACAAAAGGAAGAAGAGTGTTGGTAGAGGAGGGGTGGGTACATGTTGAAAGGGGTTTGATCACTACCATATTGATAAACTGCCTTGTTAGATGACAATGCCTTTGTACAGCTACTTAAAGATAGTGATGATAATAAACAACGTAACCTATACACATGAATTTGCAGTACCGGGGCACATAGTGCATATGGATTTCTTTCCCTTTCCAGATCTACTGGACATCTGGAAACACCCCCTAGAATCAGAGGTCCATGACATGAATTGAATTCTTCCCAACAACCCTTAGCCAAATAGGACTGGGTGCACTGACAATCACCTTCTGGTTTATTGGCTTGAGATATGCCCAGGCGTGATTGAGGAACAGCCCACACACAGCCTGAGAGCCAGGATTGGCTGGAAGGATCAGAGCTCTGATTGGCTCTGACCACAGTTATGCAGCCAGGCAGTATCATGGTCGTCTCCATTCATCACTCTCAGGCTCTCCTCTCCTCCTCTGGTTACAGTGAGTTTCAAGGGTAATGGGATAACCATGAGTCTTCCCGCCTCATTGTCCTATTTTGTTTGGTTTTGTCCTGGTTTTTCCATTGGTGATACCCAGTAACACATGGTGACTTCCCTATTTCTGCACTTGTCTGTTCGGTGGTTCTGACGTTCTTCATGCTTTCGAGGCTGAGAAGCAGTGGATCTTACACAAGATATATTTCCTCCACTCTGTCCTATCATCACTCTACACTAATAAAATAGCAGAGTAGTCAGTTGGGATAGACCCAGTTGCTTGGTTCATTCCACTTCTGCTAATGACAGGAGATGGGACTCTCGTCGATCCTAGACTGTAGAAGTTGATCTGAAGAGAAGCTTTGAGGACGCGCCTTGCCCTTGAACCTTGCCATCTCATGAGACAACCATGTGTCTTCCTAGTACATGCAAGCAGATGTTTAATGATCTGTGGAGCTTAATCTCTTCAAGTTATTATGAGACAAGTTTTTTTGCCTGCTTCTTAGAATGATAGCATTGTATCTGGAGACACTGAAATTTTGTTTTAATTATTTCACAGCCTTATCTGTTTACATTTAGTTTCTCATTAAAGTAATACTTAGAAAACTCTAAGAAAGACCTCCTGACTGCTCAAGAGGAGATAAGAAGCCAAGGAGATAACAGGCCCTGTATCTTAGAACAAAGATTATGTTTAAGGAAGTAAATTTCACAAGGGAGGGAAGAAGAGAGACTGAAGGAACTGAAAACCCCAACCCAAGCGCCAACTTTGCTTTGCGCAGCTCCTCTGCTACCTGTATTTACTCAGCTCTTTTTTTCCCCTTGGTTCCTCTCAGTTCTTAATTTCCTCCTCAGAGTCATGAAAAGAGTTGCATGACAAGATAACACCATCTTTTTCTAAATCAGAATTAAATAATAGCCCATCTGTTCTAAGTGTCCCAAATCAAAGTTGTCCAAAAATGCAGTAGTCCAAAAAATGGAATCCGAACTTTTTTATGATTAGGAATGCATACCTGGTGAATGAATTAATGTTTATGAAGTCATTGTCATGTGTCAGACACATTCTAGTTTAGCTTTGCCCAATCGTTCTCTTGTCCCATATTCAGCGAGAACTCTTCTAACATCTGAATTTTCTGCCTGTAATTTTTTGTTTGGTGTATTATTACTGGTCTAGGCAGTTAGCTGTTTGAGGGTCAGCCTTCATTTTTTTTTATTTTTATTTTTTTATTGTAATTAGTAAAAGGGTTACATGATATTTTCCAGATAGAAGGTGCATTAATTCACATACATTGATACCCTTTCACATGTCTTGGTACCCATTACCCTCCCCCCCACACCCCCCACTCGTCTTGGTTTTCCCCCCTTCCCTATCAAATTTCAAATAACCAAATACAAATTAATTCAATATATCAGATAACAAAGTGAGACACTATAACAATATGAGATAACCAAGGGACAGGAAAGGAGATGAGAGACAACATAGTACATTAAGGACAACAATCATTCGTTATATGTCACCCTTCATTTTCAAGTCACATGTTTCTTTCCTGGTGCTTCTTAGGAGATTGGAACCCCTGCAGCACACAACTGCTGTGTTTTGTAGCACAGTAACAATGAGATCGTCAAAACGGAGTCAGATGATCGTGTGTGTGTGTGTGTGTGTGTTTCAAGCACAGATCGCATCATTTCTCAGTTTCATGGAGTCTGGTTCATTTCTTTCTATACTTGTCAATAAATTTTATCTCCAAATTTAAGTAGAAAGCCACAACGTGCTATTGTAAGAGTTCACTTTCAGTGAGCTAGAATAAAATGTGAAATGATGGTGCCAAAAGAAATGTAAAAAAGAATTGATTTTGTGTTCTGCAGTGAAAAGGAGGGAAAACACTGGGATCATGTATTGAAGGACACTCGTATGTTTTCTCATCTGATTGAAATCACTTTTAAAAAAGCACACTCACTTTTAAAAGCACATTTGCAATGAAATTCCTTATTCACACGTGAAATTAATTACCAGTGTTCCAATTCCTTCGTAAAAGGTTGACTTAGCTTGAGGGTCCCTTCCTGTTTATTATGCATACATTTGACAGCATGTCTAACCAATAGACAGAACATCACAATCTGTAGGCTACCAATTTGTCACCCATATCCTCTGCCAAATTCCTTCCAGAAACGATTATCTCCAGCATCAACCAGATAAATTTGCCAGGGGCCATTGAAAATTAGCACTAGATTTGCTCTGGTTTGATCAGCCTTAAGGCAGTATGCCATTTCCCACAAGATATTCATGGTGAACTCTCAGATGAAAGGCGGGCACCAAGTCATTGTTCTAATCATCTGCTCTTAGGTAAAGTGTAATTGGGCTAATTTTGGCTAGAACACAGTGAATACTTTTCCATCCTTGGAGTAAATATTGTGTCATTATATTTCCTAGAGGGACTTCCTCTGGCAACATGCTGGGGTGTGCTTTTGCTCCTACCCCCTTTTCTCAACTCCCCAATCATTGTACTCAACCTGCACACAGGTGGAGCCATTTTCTTTTCCCCTGGGTATCCCACAAGCCAAGTAGACCAACATGAGGGACAAACATGAGGCTCAAGCTGGACCAGGTAGCATCCTTCCTAGAAATTTAAGTGGGGGGGGGTTGTGGTTTTTCCCAGTGAGGTGCAGTGGGGGGAGTGGGGAGGGTTCACCGACTTGGAGAGAAAACGCCTGAAGAGGAGGCCAAGGGAAGGCTAAGTGGAGAGAGAGAGTCTGCATTATATCTAAGTCTTGATTCTATCCTCAGGCTTGACCTCAGATCTGCCAGTGGGATTTAAGAGTTGCATGATTTCATTAACTTCTATTTCTTCCTTTGGCTAATGTGAGTTCTGTGGGCTGTAATCGATCCAAAAGGGTCCTGATGTGCACACCACAGGTCTGTGCTATTATTACTTCTCCCCTCTTTCTATATGACCTCATATCACTCCAGCCTGCCTTCCGCCCCAAGTCAGTAACCAATGGACTATCTAATCGCTGCAATCATCGTGCTGAATGGACTGTCTGCTGTCCATCCCCTCACCATGAGCTGGCAGTGTGCCCAAGGAAATGACAGAGAAGTAGAAGTGTGAAGGCTGAAGAGGACTGAGCTAGACACACATGAGAAATGAGGGGAATCTCTAGGATAAGGTCAAAATCTTTCCAGGAGAGGCAGCTTGATTTGTTTCTTTATTTATTTATTACAGGCACCTTAAGTAGAAAGATTCAAAGTTGAAGAACTGGCAAAGGGTGAGAGATAGCAGAAGCCTCTCCCAGTTGGCACAGAGTCCAGCTCCAGTCAGGTTTTTAGACTTTGTGAAGATCACTGGCTATCTTTCCCTGCTAGGCCATGGAAGATATAGCAGATTTTTTTTTTTAGCTCATAGAATGACACAATAAAGTTTATGAGTGTTTTTGCAGAGCAGGGGAATCAAGCCCAAGGAATTTCCTACGCTAAATGTTTATGTTTTAAAGGAGTTTATAACTTAGCAATTCTTAAGTTTGGCACCTATGAAAATGATCTGAGGGGCATTTTAAAATACTGTTGTCTTTCCATTCCAATGCAATCAATGTTTCTGGTGAAAAATACCTGGGCCAACAAATCCAAAAAACTGATTTCCAAATAACTAGCAAAAAGCCAGACGTGGAGGTGTGGTTCAAATAGCAGAGTGCCAACGTTGCTTAAAAGACAAGCAAGAGGGACTGGGAGTTTGGCCTAGTGGTAGAGTGCTTGCCTAGCATGCACGAAGACCGGGGTTCAATTCCTCAGTACCACATACATAGAAAAAAGCGGGAAGTGGTGCTGAGGCTCAAGTGGTAGAGCTCTAGCCTTGAGAAAGTCCAAGGACAGTGCTCAGACCTGAGCTCAAGCCCAGGACTGGCAAAAAAAAAAAAAAAAAGACAAGCAAGAGCCCAAGCCCAGGACTGGCACAAAGTTATAGCAAGGATTTATTTTAATTACACAGCAGGAAGTAGGTGGGGGAGAAATGGAAAGAAAGAGACATTTACTGCATGCAGAGTCAACCAACTCCATCCTTCAAGGAATCTGTTGAACAATTCTCACCTATGTCATCCAAAGTACCTGGCTACCTTTCAGCTTTATTATTTTCAAATCTAGGATAATATGCCTAAATACCAGTAGAGCTAAGTAATCTTTACAGATTTGAAATCCAGGGTTGACAATGCCAGATGTGAATCTGAGTGCTAGAGAGCGCGCCCCTTCTCTCTCCCTCTCTCTCTCTCTCTCTCTCTCTCTCTCTCTCTCTCTCTCTCTCTCTCTCTCTCTCTCTCTCTCTCTCTCTCTCTCTCTCCCTCTCTCCCTCTCCCTCTCTCCCTCTCCCTCTCCCTCTCTCCCTCTCCCTCTCTCCCTCTCCCTCTCCCTCTCTCACTCTCCCTCTCCCTCTCTCCCTCTCCCTCTCTCCCTCTCCCTCTCCCTCTCCCCCTTTCCTTCTCCCTCCCCCTCCCTCCCCTCCCTCTTCTCCCTTTCCCCCTTCTCCCCTTCTCCTTTCTCTATCCCTTCCCCTCTTTCATCTTGTCCCCCTCCCTGTCTTTCTCCCTGACCATTTCTGGCCCCGCCCCTGCCTCTCCCCCTGCCCTCCCCCTCTCTCCCTCTTCCTGTTTCCCCACCCCATCCCAAAATAAGCCATGTAGTCAGACATTAGGGGCATCATAAGAACAGTCTTTAGGACCATATTACCAAGTTTTTTCTTTTTTCAATTTTGATTGCCTAAGTCCTAAACCACTCAAAATTAGGATCTGGTGGAGAAATCCTGAGACCCGCAAATGTAGCTCATGAATCACAAGGGAATTCATTAGACCCGATGCCCCTGGCTCTGAAACCACCCAGGCCCTGATCTCCCAGTTATAAATCCGATTCTTTCACGACTTGGAGAGATTTCCTTGTCAATTGTGGGGGGATTTGGTTTGGCTGCCTCTGCTGTTAATTTAGGATGGAGCAGTTGTGGAGAAGAGGAACTGGCAGTTGTTGAGATTTGCTTTATTTTTAGAAGGCTGAGAACTTTGGGGGTAGATGGATGTGGGTCTCTGAGCATGGCACTTCCATCATGCTCCCACCCCCCCCAACACTGTGCTCTTGCTCCCCCTGAGCTCCTTCTCTGAGAGTTCTTGAGAAAGATGCAGGGTGAGAGGAGTGGGGGGGCTCTGTCTTGGGAAAATGTGTGTATTATGTTAGGGGATCTGGTTTTTATTCCTAGCCCATCAAAACAAAGGAAGAGAGAGGAGGAGGAGGACGAAGAGGAGGAAGAGGAGGAGGAGGAGGAGGAGGAAGAGGAGGAGGAGGAGGAGGAGGAGGAGGGAAAACAGTTTTAAACTAGACATGGTGATATAAGCCTGTCATCCCAGCTACTTGGAAGTTTGGTAGGATCATAGTTCCAAGCTAGCTCAGACATCAGTCAAAGACCCAATTACCAATGCAACAAGGTACTGGAGGAGTGGGTCAAGGAGTCCAGTGTCTGCTTAGCAAGTATAAGACCCTGGGTTCAAAACACCCCAGGACTATCAGGGGAAAAAAAAATAATTCCCCCCCAAACCACGCACTACAAATCTCATGCTTAGCCTGACATTTAAAACCATTCTTTAGAAACACCCAGTACTTTCAAAATCGTTTGGAGGTCTTTCGAAGTTGTTCATGGTGTGGTATGATTTGGGGAAGAAAAATGCAAATGCCAGAGGAAACAAAGAAAAGGGGAATGTTCCAAACGAATGCTACTCTTTTCTGCCCTGTCACCTTGGCTCTTTAGATGGGGGAGGCTGGTTTCTGGATGGCAG